>NC_058405.1:139183665-139407037 GCF_002201575.2 Neomonachus schauinslandi | reverse complement strand
CGGAAGTCCCACCTGTTAAAGGTATTTGTCACCAACCTTAGGCTTAATAAGACCTAATTCTTCTGCTCTTGAAAATATCTTGTTCCAGTGGTCTTCAGAGTTTCTAAATGTAATTTTACTAATATCTTTTAAGTGCCCGAGGCTCCCAAAGAAGTTGTCCCTGAGAAGAAGTTGCCTGTGATGCCTCCTAAAAAGCCTGAAGTCCCACCAGCCAAAGGTAGTCACCCCCATGTCACTGTGTTTGATACTGTCCATTTGTCTCTACTCTGTCTAATCATGAAAATACTAATATCTTTAAAGTGCCCGAGGTGCCCAAGGCTGCTGTTCCAGAAGAGAAGGTGCCTGAAGCTCTTCCTCCCAAACCGGAGAGTCCTCCCCCTGCAGGTAATAATGACACTACCAAAACTATTATTTTTTAAAAGAAAACTCTCTTCTTAGTGTTGTAAAAATCTGTTTGTAAAATATTTCCTATGCTTTAGTCGACTCTAGCATTAAAATGAGCTTGTCTCTTTCAAGCGCACGAGGAGCCTGAGGAAATTGCCTGGGAAGAGCCTCCAGAGGAGGTTGTGGAAGAGCCAGAGCCTGTTGCTCCACCAAAAGGTACTTGGCCGGCTGCTAGGTGTCCTTAGCCAATTTTCCACCCCTCTTGCCCTGAAAATTCTGGACATTTTGAGCTTTTTGTCTTATTTCTCATTCATCTTCACTGATTCTAAAAAATAAATTCTAATATCTTTAGTGACCGTGCCACCCAAGAAACCCGCCCCAGAAAAGAAACCACCTGCTGTCATTGACAAAAAACCTGAACCACCACCAGTGAAAGGTATTTCTCACTGCCATTAACCTCCGACAGAAAAATGTCTGTCTTTCAAGGGTTGGGTTCCACTGCTATACCTAATGATTTTCATGTAATTGAAACGATGAGCTAAAAACAACTAATATCTTTTAAAGTGCCCGAGGTACCCAAGGAAGTTGTTCCTGAAAAGAAGGTGCCTCCCGTGGTTCCCAAAAAACCAGAAGTCCCACCTGCTAAAGGTACATATAGCTGTCTAACATGTGATGGAGGATAAAACCTCCAACTCTTAAAAAGTATTTTGTTCTATGCAAATGTGATGAATGTTTACTAGCGACTCTTCATAATGTTAAAATACTAATGCCTTTAAAGTGCCTGAAGTTCCAAAAGAAGTTGTTCCTGAAAAGAAAATAACTGTTCCCAAGAAGCCCGAAGTCCCACCACCTAAAGGTACATGTCCCTAATGAGATTCTGCAGGAAAGCACTCACTCTGGCTTCAAAAGTTACTTATTATAGGAAACCCTGTTGTTTGTCAAACTTCTTATATTCACAATTACAAACCTGCCATTCTGGATTTTTAGGGTTTAAATGTTTTTAAATAACATCATTGGTTTAAAAACAGACAAACAAAAATAACTGATGCATCTATTATGTGCATCGAAGAGTTTACTAAAATGGTTTTGTTAATCTGCATAGGCCACATTTCTCTCCCTGCTATGCAGATCTCAGAACAGATTACTGGCCTTGTGAATTTTGTTCTTGGATTTGTCTCTAGGTTATTTGACCTAGATGTGAACTAGAGGTGGTATAAATTTCATGTACTTCTCAACTATCCAGAAGTAAATCTAACTAATATCTTTAAAGTGCCAGAGGTGCCAAAGAAACCTGTCATAGAAGAGGAACCAGCCATTCCTGTTCCCAAGAAAGTAGAGTCTCCTCCTCCAGAAGGTACACGTAAGACCATTAGTGAGCTTGCCATTCATGTCAGCTGCTAACTTAAGCCTTGTTCCTCTTTTTTTCTTATTCAATATCTCTCGGTCATTTTCTGTCCTTTATTTGTCTTAATCATTCTTAATTAGCTCTGATTTGGGTTATCAATCAGCAACATCTACAAAGGGCATCATAAGCTGTATTAAAGTTTCTCTAATGCGCACAGAAAGTAAGACAGAACTAGTGACTATAAATGACACTAAATGCCAAAAGGGCTTTCCAAGCGTTCAAATCAATAGAAACAGAAGTCAGTGCAAATAAGATAGATTTCATCTTCACAAAACTAAGAGAAAATATTAATTAAAACAAGGGAAGAAATCAGTTACTAGTTTTTATGCTCAGTGTTTTGTGCATTTTACACTATTGTTCCATACATGGAATTAAAATTAACTATCTTTGAAGTATATGAAGAACCAGAGGAAATTGCACCTGAAGAGGAAGAGCCAGTTCCTGTTGCTGAAGAGGAGCCAGAAGCCCCACCACCAGCAGGTACAAGGCAGAATCCTGTATTGTACAGGAAAATACATCATTTGATTTTTATATCTATTATGTATCTTCTTTAAGGTAAAATGTAAGTCTCCTCTCTTTCTTGAAATTCGACTTCATTGGCAAGAACAGAAGTCATTTGCACACACAAAGCTATAGAATTTTACAGTGTGCATACCAAAGGGATGGGTGTGATCTTCTTTATTCATTCATTAGTATTCAGCTTTTCATTGTAATCATTTGACTCAAAGAAATTCCTATCTTTCAAGTGCCTGAAGAACCCAAGAAGATTGTTCCAGAGAAGAAAGTTCCTGCTATCAAAAAACCAGAAGCTCCACCTCCTAAAGGTACTTACAGTAAAATAAATCAATATTTGCTTCATTTTTGTGTGCTGTCTAAAATTCGACTGTCTTTATTATGTATTGTGTTGTATTATGCACATTACTGTTAACTGAATGTTTTGTCAAATTAACGTGTACATATTGCATCTTGCAATTTTATATTATTAAATGCTACTAATATCTTTAAAGTACCTGAGATGGCAAAGAAAGTTGTCCCAGTGAAGAAAGTCGCAACTGTTAAGAAGCCAGAAATACCAGCAGCTCAAGGTATTCCCATCATCACTGATACCATTAGTATCATTGTTTTTTTAAAGTTATCTGTTGTCTGTCCTTGTTGTTTCAAAACTAGGGACAAAAATGTCCTTATTTTGTTTCCAATAATGTTAATACTTCTCCATTAACTGCATATCCTTTATTCTTAACATTTAAAATGTTTCTAAATACTCTTTTTAAAATACAACTAATATCTTCAAAGTGCCTGAGGTGCCCAAGAAACTTGTTCCAGTAAAGAAGGAACCTGTGCCTGTTACCAAAAAACGAGAAGCCCTGCCAGAAAAAGGTACCTACCATGAAGAAAAAATACAGATTTCCCTGAATACTGTCGTAGCATTTTAATAATAGTTCTTATGCAAAACCACATTTCACAGATGAAAATGGGGAAATAATGAGGGCAAAGAGAAAAAAAAAAAGAGATAGATAAGCAGGAGAAAACAAATAAATGAGATTCAGTCGTGCTATGACAGGGTTCCATGTGGTAGCAAAGCACCTCCTCTGATCCAAGGGGTAGAACAGCTCAATTCAGCATATTTTGCTGAATGTCCTACCACTAAAAAACAGCATACTAGAAAAAATAAGATCTGGTCCTGTCTTCAGGCAATTTCAAGGTGGTAAGAAGAAGGCCCAGCACAACTCTCATAGAGACAGGGAGTGATCACACCTACAAGAGTATCAAGGGCTATAGAAACACAGAGCAAGGGAAGATAAATTTCAGGAAGAGGCATCAGGGGAAAGCTGTATGAAAGAAATGAAAATTTAAGTTTTGATGGATTTTGACAGTGTATAGCAATTGAGGAAATGGTTTTCTAGGCAAAGGAAAGATTTTTCATCGAAAGGCACAGAGGTAGAAGAGTCTAGGAAGTTCAAGGACCTTCAAATATATTTGTACAATTTGAGTATGAATTGGTTGTGGGGTATCTTGAAAGAGAGTCTGGATATAAAGCTGAGGATCATATTTTGGAGTTCTTTGAATGCCCATATCGGGTGTGTCCTTTATTCTGTAGGCAACAGGAAGCTTCAAAGGCTTTGAAGCAGGTGCACCAATCAGTAGAGGTCGGGCTTCAGAAAGATGAATGGCAATAGTTCCAGCTGCTGGAAGACAGTGCTAATAGTCAAGAGTCACTGCAGATATTTAGGGTCATTAAGAGTTGGACAAGATCAGTGGTGGTAGAAATGTAAAAAGAGTGAGAGAGATGGGAGATCGAATTGGTGTCTATTATGGAAACAAGGAAGTAGAGGAGCCCAAGATGATTGTAAGGGTTGTAGCTAGATATCCATAGGAATGGTTCATTGGGTCGCTAATTAACATTAGAAAGAAGATAGTGAATATATTTTTCACTTTTCAAATATAGAAGCTGGGAATATACATCTGGAGCTTAGGAAAGAGAATGGAGCTGGAGATGTAGATCTAGAAGTCATCCACAGAGAAGTTAAGAGTTGAGAGTGCAGGAGTGATTGTTCACAGAATGTAGAGCCAGTTTTTTAAAGCTTCAGAGTTAGACCAGTGGAGAACACTGGCATTTAAGGGTACACAGAAGAAGAGAAGCAAATGAAGAAGGCTGAGAAGACTCGTTTATAAAATTGGAATGTCCAAAAGTGTGCCATGCCTCCAAAGCCATATTATCCACTAAGTCTTATAAAGTTCTTTCCACTGTATTCTTTGCCTGCTGTTTGCAGAATCTTGCACATCTTCTAAATTCTTAATAGTAAACAAAATCAATATCTTTAAAGTGCCTCAAGTACCGAAGGAAATCATCCCAGAAAAGAAAGTGTCCATTCCTATTCCTGAAGAGCCAGAAGCTCCACCCATCCAAGGTACACGGCTGCTCTATAAATCTTGGAAAGATGACAATTGTCTTCAACATCTTGCTTTGGTTGCAGATGGGTTTTATGTATTTGTCTGCTGTCTGTCTTTATGTAGTGAAGTTGTTGATATTTTGGGGTCATCTGAAGAATATGTTGTAGAGTTTAACTAAGTTGATATGTTGCAACTTAGCAGTTGGACGATTCTATTGTGAATATAGTCTAAAATATAATACTGTGTTTTTTAAGTTGAAGAGTCTCCTGAGGAAATAATGTATGAAGAAAAAGCATCCATAACCATTGGTAGAAAAGTGACTCCCCCTGTTGAAGGTATATATATATATGTAGATATATATATATGTATATGTAAATATAAATATTTTTAATCTCTTAAAGACTCCTGCTAGAAATAAAAAAACTATTCATAAGGTGATATTCTTTCTTGAAATTATATACAGAAGTATTCCAGCATATGCTTGCTTCATTTTTCAAATAGTTACACTTTTTTGAAGTAGAATCTTTAATTTGATTTTTCTTGATAGTAATTAATAATTCCCAGAGATACAGTTTACAAGGCAAAACTAGGAAAATTGCATTGGATTCTCAAACAATAACCCCACATCAAATTTTAAAAGTCATCTCATTTGCCATCAACATACATCAAATAAAGTAGTAAATAGAATGTTTAAGTATAAGAGAAATCTTACCTTTTTCTGTATAATTTGTATGAATTGTATATTTTTGTTTTTGTGACTACAATCTTTACATCTGTGTGAAATTTGTATGAGTCTTTGTGAAGAACTTTACACTCTCATGTCCTCTGTCAACATTCTTTAAAGAACGTGAAATTCAAAAGTATGTTGAGCCTGAAGAACCTGAACCTGAGCCACAGCCAGAAGAAATACCAATACAAGGTATTCAGTTAATTGGACTTAAGTCTTCATCATCATGTTCTTCATCTTCATATATGTTTTATGTTCTACATCTGTGTGTAAGATACTCTTTTAAACGTGCATTTCATTTTTATGTATCGATGTCATTTGTACTGTTGATCTCATGTCAGTGTGGCTTACACGGGTATTTCCTTTGTTTTTATTAGTGCCTTCACCATATTTCTCATCATCTGTGTACAAATTTTTGTGTTTTATGTTGGGTACTCTTTTATGTTTTATGTTGAATACTAATAGGAATTTAAAAAGCAAACTTTTTACTTGATATATATGTATATGTTTAAATTTCTACTGAGTATACCATATATCCACATGCTAATTAACATATACATATACTAACCCTCCTGAAATACTCTTTCAAGAACCTGAACCTGAAAAGAAGGTTATTGAGAAACCAAAACTCAAACCAAAGCCTGCGGCACCTCCTCCAGCTCCACCAAAGGAAGATGTGAAGGAGAAAATATTCCAACTTAAAGGTATAAAAATGCCGCTCCCAAGTTTTATTAATCTGCTTCAAACTTCTATTCAGTCATCCGAAACGGTGCTTGCAAGGCATGTATTATTTTTAAAAGTGTGTGGCTTTCAGACATGATCGAGCTGTGGGAATTGCATAGAGATCTGTGTTTTCTACTGCCTTCGGGTGCTTTGTCGGGACAGGCCTGACAGAAAGGGCATCACTGCTCGTTGTTAGCTTCATCCTAGACATCTGGATGCAGGGGCTGTCCAACTAACTTTCTTATGGAGAACGGGTTCTGATTTCAGAGTGTGATTGCTATGCATATCTTTGGGATCTTGTGCATTTGGAATGTATAAGAAAACTTTGCATGAAACTTTTAATGTTGCAGTAACAAATTTATACAAAAGCCAAAACTTTGTTCTTAAAGAATTTCATGTGTTTTAAAAATATACTATAAGTAATATATTTATGGCATTGATAGCTGATACGTGCTCACATGCCATCAAAGGAAAGCATATAAATTACCCATCACTGCTACCCCACTTTTTTTTTTTCTTTTGCAACTTAATAAAAGCCCAAACTGTGTCTTGTGGTAGTCCTCGGCGTAGCCAGAAAGAGTGATTATGAATACATTTGATACCCAGCATCTCTTCTCATTGTTAAATTTCCCTTCAATCTTTTTGTATTTAGATATTTCTTTGAACTGATGCAATATTACTTAATTCTTAAAATGACACCTTTAAAAGCTGAAATAAACTGGTGAAAACATTATTCTTTTTATGGTAATACAATGTTGTCTTATTGGTAGTGTCATGAGATTTCTCAATCTAAAATAATCTAGATATAATCTTAGCTGAGCACTTTCCCATGCTTACCTACACATGTACAAAGTCAGAATCTTCCAGAGTAAGACTGCTTCTCATGATTCTTGCCCCTCTTCACCCCTCCTGGCCAGCAGGGGTAACTTTCTGGCATTTTAAGTCAGACATAGAAAATGGGCACCTCTTACAAGGCTACCCATCTGTTCATAGTCCATGAAGACACACACTTAATACACTTCCCTTAATATAAACTTATACTTAAAGGAAAATTTCTTCTTCTTGCAAAGAACAAAAATTACCTTCTTTCTTCACCAGACTTAAACTTACTACTCACCATCAGAGTAAAAGGGCAATATTTTCATGGTTTGAACGCTTCCTGTGTGTTCTTTGGTGGCTGCTCTTGGCTGTTATCAATGCTGTTTGGCTGTAAGCAAAGCTTGGTTTTGACTCTTGGAGCAGATATTTAATAATTTGCTTCAGATAAGTCTAAATATACAAATAATAAAATTAAGATCATATTCTTTAAAGCTGTTCCAAAGAAGAAAGTTCCTGAAAAACCTGAAGTTCCAGAAAAAGTGGAGTTTAAGCCTCTGAAAGGTATTTCACAATCTGGAAAATGCATTTCTGTGCAGTATCCCTCCACTGGGTTCCTTCCTCTTCCTGTCTTCTAGAATGTTCTTTCTTTCTTTTTTTTTTAATAGAGTAGTCTCATTTATTTCTTGTATTTTTGTAGTTTTTATGGTCCTGGCTCATGAGTGTTGCTTCCTTTGTCTCCCATCAAATTTCATACATTCATGGATATTGTTTATCTTTGTCTCATCTACATATGTCTTCTTGTATTTTCCTCAACTTAAAAATATTAAATATTACTGGTTAGCTGAAATTAGCTTCAGGACACACCTTGGGTTAAAATGCAAAGACCTAATAGTAGAAAGCTTTGGAATTTCACCTGAACAACAGTATTTTGGCCAGTGTTAGAGCGCTAAAAATAAGTCATGTCATCCTTCTATACTATTGAGATGATTCATAGGGATTTCCTCAGGGCTTTCCTGTCACTCTCTCGTCACTGACTCCAAGACGTTCTTTCAGGCGTCAGATCTCACTGGGAGTTTTAGGGAGCATTCAGGATTGCTGCAGGTCATTTTTCAAAATTCATTTCTCTTGACACACTTAGACCCTAAAGAAAAATAAATGGATCATAAATTTTAGAAATTTTTCCACTTAAAATAAAGTTATTAATTTTTCCAGTAAGTATAATGGGTAGCAGCATTTTGTTTAAGTCATCAACACATCCAGACCCAGAAATTGAATCTGTTCTTGATTCACTCTGGAATTTTAGAAAAATCACCCATCTGAATATACATTTCCTGACTTACAAAATGGAGATTACAAAATAATATTACTATGGCTGTTAACTAGTAATGGAGGAAAAACCACTTAAACATCAAAATGACATGTAATAACATATAATGACTTTAAAAATAATAGCTGCAATGGTGTGTTCTGTACCTGAGTCTCAAATGTCAATAAGACCTTAAAAATAAAATAGAAATACAGAAAAACAAATGCAAAGATGTATTTCCACTATGTCCATTATATGAGTAAAGAATATATGCCATCCTTACATTAATTAGATGCATGGTCATCTTTCCACGTTTGATCAATGAAAATAGTTATACATTGAGAATACTGGTAACTCTAAAATAGTATTGAAAGCCAGCATAATTTAACATGGATAAAAAAATTTAATGTTGAAGTGTGAAATTTTACTTAAAATACTTGACAGAAAAAAATCATTATTTAAAATGAAATACATATTTACCTTTTATATATTTAAATTTTGAAGTTATGCAAAGTTATCTTTATCACACTAAAAAAAACCTATTTAGGGGCACCTGGGTGGTTCAGTCAATTAATATCTGACTCTTGATCTCAGCTCAGGTCTTGATCTCAGGGTCATGAGTTCAAGCCCCGTGTTGGGCTCCACAATGAGTGTGGAGCCTACTTAAAAAATGAAAACAAAACAAAACACCTACTTAATGAATTGCAAAAATCCTGCTTAAAGCACCAAATGGGAAATTTTTTAGAAATATCTAAAAATTCAGATTTCACATGAGTAAACAAATAGGCCGTTAAGTGATACAAATAAATAATGTTTTAAGCTGATTTTCATTGACATCACTAGAGAGGTAAGGTGGTTCAATAGTCACCCAGCATTTCTCTTTTTTCCACTCAAATCCATGATGGTTGTAGGAGAAGGAGGAGGCTGCTCTGTAATATCATCCATCATGCCCAATAGTCACCAAAGATGCAAGAGAGAATGAACTTAGAATTCCTTGGGTCCCTTTTAGTCTAAATTCAAGAACATTTTCTTATTCATTAAAAATGAGCTCCAAACCAGCTCTCAAATTCTAGAGTTTTATAATTTTAGGTCAGTATTATTTCAAAAGGGAGATCTTAAGAAATGATATTTTCCGGGCGCCTGGGTGGCTCAGTTGGTTAAGCGACTGCCTTCGGCTCAGGTCATGATCCTGGAGTCCTGGGATCGAGTCCCGCATCGGGCTCCCTGCTCGGCAGGAAGCCTGCTTCTCCGTCTGACCCTCCCCCCTCTCATGTGCTCTCTGTCTCTCTCATTCTCTCTGTCTCAAATAAATAAATAAAATCTTTAAAAAAAAAAAAAAAAAAAAAGAAATGATATTTTCCTTCTGTTAGGAAAGTAAGAGTGGTACTTTCACAACATCAAGGTCATCAGCCAGATCCCTTAGCTTTCTTCTCTCACCAGTGGAGAAGACTGGATCAATGACACTAACACTTACCAGTATCATTTTAACATAATAGACAGTTGAGATACCAATGTAGATTTGAACAGTCTACAATTGTAGATTGGGGCAAAATAAGAACCCTGTATTTGATCAAAGATTCATAAAGTCAATATAGAGTAACATCTTCTACCCTCATTTAAGTTGACTATATTTGCTTGCAATAAATGCAACGGAATTTGTCACAAGGCTATATAAATGTTTGCAGAGGAAATACCTTGAAGTGTATTATTTGCTTTTAAATTCTGTGATACTATTTTGCAACAAAAATTATTATGCACTACAGTTAACGAGTTTTGAAAGAGACCTTTTTCTTGTTGAAATTTACTTTTATATGAATTTACTTCAAAATTTGAAATCATATTCTTTTAAGTGCCTGGAGGTGAAAAGAAAGTTCGCAAATTACTTCCTGAACCTAAACCTCAACCAAAGGAAGAAGTTGTTCTCAAAAGCGGTATAGTATTTTTCAACTGTTTTGTTAGCTTTAAATTTACAAAAAGAATAGACTTGAAAGCTTACAAAATGTTTCTGTCTCTTGGTTTTCTTTTAATCAGATTACCTATTCATCAAAATTCATTTATAGTTGCACTGAAAATTGGGAAGGTTATCATTTCTATAGCTTTTTTCAAAAAACAAATTTTGTGAGCATTCACAGTTTTGAAGTTTACATGCATAGGCATAACTAAATTGATCATACTCTAAGCTAATAATAATGACCAAAGCTGTCATATTCATACTCAAATTATGTAGTAAAATACACTAAACCTATTAAATATTCTAAATTAGACCAAACTTCTTAAAACTTCTAAATTCAGTATTCAGTTTTAAAGTGTGATGCAGGATCATCAGAACTAATAAATAACATTTTTCTAAAAACTGAACATTTCTTTCTATTAATAAAATCTTAAAGAATTGGAAGCAAGATATTCATAGGAAGAATCGAGTTCTAACATTTTCCTCACACAGAATTACGGGTATCTAGACTACATTTCTTTGGATATCTCCACTTAAGTAAACTTTATGCTTATTTAAATACTCCTCATTATATTACAGTGGTGAATTATGAATGGAATCTGTTGCTATTCAAATTATTCATTTGTGTTTTGGTCATTTTTGCAACAGCGTTGTCTCTGAACAACAGAATGCCTATGTACGTGGATATAAAGTGACTCCCAGTGTTATTTTAATTAATTTGACTACCTTTGATTTAAAAAAAACAAAAAAAGCACTTCTAGCATAAAGGCTAGTTGTCCAGCGTACCAGGTCGCATGCTTTTCATTTTCCTTGCTTTGTGTATTATTTGCTTGTCAAGTGTGCTCAACATCTTCACTAGTTTGTTTGTCTTGGTTTACATATAAACCTTTTTGTCTTTTAAGTTCTAAGAAAGAGGCCTGAAGAAGAAGAACCTAAAGTAGAACCTAAAAAACTAGAAAAAATTAAAAAACCAGGTAGGAATCTCAGTAACAATTACCTTTTAACAAAATGGACATTTAACAAAAGGTTTATCTTGTAAACATCATTGGAGTTAAATATAAGCATAACTTCATATTTTGTCTGTGAACTAGTCTGTGCTTTCCATTGTCTGCTTTCTGTTTAAAGATCTTTATAGTAATTTCCAAATCCATTCATGTATTTTCCCATACTTCATTATTGTTATTACTTTGCCCCTTGTTCTTCTGGTAGCAGTGATTGTGAAATAATCAGGTCGGCTGCAAAATAACTACATGGGAGGGTGTCAACAATTGTGGCACAGAATTTGGGGGCTTTTAAGTGGGTTGATTGTTATCATTAGCCTATTCTCAAAGGGTGTATTTATTGGGAACTGTTACGGAAGTGATTTAGGAAGGGAGAGCTCAAGGGTTGCGACACAAGTGGGTGGAATAAGAAAAAGTAAAATAAACTGAGAAACAGTCAAGGAGAGAAGATAGAAATTAATTGATACAATATAAGGTTTTGTTAAAAGCCATTAATAGAGCTTTTGAAAAATAGTTTGATCTGATTATTTCAGGTCAGTTGATTTCTAAGTATTCAAATAACACTAGAAAATAATCTCATTATCTTAAAGTACCAGAGCCACCTCCGAAAGTTGAAGAGGCTGAAGTACCTCCAGCTACTGTTACGAAAAGGGAAAGGAAAATTCCTGAACCAGTAAAAGGTACAAACTTAAGGGCACTGTCTTAGTTGTCTCTAAAAATGCAAATATGGGGGCGCCTGGGTGGCTCAGTTGGTTGGGCGACTGCCTTTGGCTCAGGTCATGATCCTGGAGTCCCGGGATCGAGTCCCGCATCGGGCTCCCTGCTCGGCAGGGAGTCTGCTTCTCCCTCTGACCCTCCCCCCTCTCATGTGCTCTCTCTCTCAGTCTCTCTCTGTCTCAAATAAATAAATAAAATCTTAAAAAAAAAAAAAAAGAATAGCATCTTCTGCCCACGGACTTCAAAGACCTTTCCCATCCAATTTATTATCTTCATGGCTAAACTGCAGAAATGAGAACAAGCATAGGCTATATCTGACTATGAAGGGCACCAGTCTTGGGGCGCCTGGGTGGCTCAGTTGGTTAAGCGGCTGCCTTCGGCTCAGGTCATGATCCTGGAGTCCCGGGATCGAGTCCCGGGATCGAGTCCCACATCGGGCTCCCTGCTCGGCAGGGAGTCTGCTTCTCCCTCTGACCCTACCCCCTCTCATGTGCTCTCTCTCTCTCAGTCTCTCTGTCTCAAATAAATAAATAAAATCTTTAAAAAAAAAAATAAAAATAAAAAAATAAAAAATAAATAAAAATGCAAATATGCGTCATTTAAAAAACCATCACACTGGCATTAGTATGTGAACACAGGACCTTAATCTATTCATCACATACGCTTTAATTTTCGTTACCATTTCACTCTTAGGTGTACTTGGCTAGTGACCAGACACTTGTTAAATTTAAAATAAGTTTTAAGCACTAGGGAAAAAATGGATGATGAGATGAATAACAACATTAGAACTTTTACTATATTTCCAAATATTTTGTTTCAAATGCAAAATAAACTTCTATCAAATACTTGATTTGGTGACCATATATGTTTAAATTCTACTATCTCCCAAGATATATTAAGTCTGCTCAATTTTGGTTTAATTTAGTGAAAAACTTCAAAAATCTTAAAAAAAAAAAACCTTCAAATAACCTGCTTACAACTGTGAATTATTTTAGTGCCTGAAATTAAGCCAGCAATACCTCTCCCTGGACCTGAACCAAAACCAAAGCCTGAACCAGGTAAGCAAGCCTATCCCCAATGTCAACAGCATGTTCCTTCATGCTTCTTTTTTTTTTTTAATGTAAGAAACTTTATCTAAATCCTTTTTGTCTTTTTTATTTTATTATGTTATGTTAATCACCATACATTACATCATTAGTTCTTGATGTAGTGTTCCATGATTCATTGTTTGCATATAACACCCAGTGCTCCATGCAGAACGTGCCCTCTTTAATACCCATCACCGGGCTAACCCATCCCCCCATCCCCCTCCCCTCTAGAACCCTCAGTTTGTTTCTCAGAGTCCATAGTCTCTCATGGTTTGTCTCCCCTTCCGATTTCCCCCCCTTCATTTTTCCCTTCCTGCTGTCTTCTTCTTTTTTTTTTTTAATTTTTTTTATTCTTATGTTAATCCCCATACATTACATCATTAGTTTTAGATGAAGTGTTCCATGATTCATTGTTTGTGCATAACACCCAGTGCTCCATGCAGAATGTGATTCTTCTTTTTTTTTTAACATATAATGTATTATTTGTTTCAGAGGTACAGATCTGTGATTCAACAGTCTTGCACAATTCACAGCGCTCACCATAGCACATACCCTCCCCAATGTTTGTCACCCAGCCACCCCATCCCTCCCACCCCCCACCACTCCAGCAACCCTCAGTTTGTTTCCTGAGATTAAGAATTCCTCATATCAGTGAGGTCATACAATACATGTCTTTCTCTGATTGACTTACTTCACTTAGCATAATACCCTCTAGTTCCGTCCACATCATTGCAAATGACAAGATTTCATTCCTTTTGATGGCTGCATACTATTCCAGTGTGTGTGTGTGTGTGTGTGTGTGTGTGTGTGTGTGTGTGTACCACATCTTCTTTATCACATGAAAAAGTGCTCAACATCCCTTGGCATCAGGGAAATCCTTCATGCTTCTTACAAAGAATGTGTCAAATAACAAAATTCAACCAAGCAAATGAGAAGATCTAATTGGCTTTACTAAACAATTCATGAAAGGGGCAGCACCCTGTCTAGCAAATAGTCAATTCAAGGAGTTAATACAAAATGGAAGGTTTTTACAGACAGAGGGTGAGGACAGGAAAGTCATGAGCAAAAGACAAGGATTGTTGTAGGTTGTCTGCTAGAGGAAAAAGCGGGTTTTTTTTTTTTTTTTTTATCATGTAGATTATTTCATTCTTTCTTTGGGGGATGGAGAGGAACCAACAGACTCATTGGTGCTGATGGAAAGAAAAATTTGCGGGCTGACCAGTTAAGGCCACATGTGTTTGGGGAGGCTGAAACTGCAATTAGACTGGGTGTTAAGTTCCATTTTGGGAACTTGGTCTAAGCGACACCATTTTGAGCCTGTGTGTGTGTGTGTATGTGTGTGTGTTTTAACAAATATATAGTTATTTTAAAAAAGGAAGTAAAAAGTCGGCATGCCTCAGATGATTTATAATGTCCCAATATATTTTTAGATTATATTATTTTTTTACTCAATATAATTAAATATATTGCAATATATTGAATATATTATTACATTATACTGTATATAGATCATGCTATAGTTAGAATATGTTATTCTCTGAAAAACTAGTGATTTGAAAATTTCAAAGTTACATCAGAAAAGGCAAATAGGCCACCAAATGAGATTTTAGGAAGAGACGAATGGATATATTAATGCAAAGGACATCTCTCTACAGAAGTGAAAATAATCAAACCACCTCCCGTGGAGCCCGCACCCACCCCAATCGCTGCCCCGGTGACGGTGCCTGTGGTCGGAAAGAAAGCAGGTAGTTATTCTGTAGTTTTCTTTTTGTTTGTTTGTTTTAGTGGCTTAATAAAAGTTTTCATCCTTCATTAAAATGCAAGCCCTCTTTTGTTGAAACAGGCATCATCAACTGGGAGGGGTGGGTAATAAATTCTTGATTAAATTTTCTTCATCTGATGTCCTTTCCCAACCTAATCTCTCACCCGTGGGTACACACTGTGTTTTGATTGGAATATGCATTCCTTCAAAGTATCATTGCTTTATATGCTTTTGAAATTAAGTAATGAATATGTTCAAGGCTGATGAAAACTAAGAAGACAGACACTCTAAGGATATACAGATAGGTAGCCTGTGGATATTCAAATTTCCCATATGCCCTGTAGGAATCATTTGTCATTGTTTGTTTGTTTGGTTGTTTGTGTTCTTTTTTTAAAGACTGCATATTAACAAAATGAAAAAGTTCTGGAAATGGATAGTGTTGATGATTGCAAATTGTGAATGTACTTAATGCAACTGAATTGTATACTCTAAGATGGCCAAAATGATAAATTTTATGTTAGGTTTATTTTACCGTAAGAAAAAGGAGAGAGACCAAAAAAAGACTGCATAGTTCAGCCTTTAAATCAATATAAGAATCTAGGTCAATAATAATTTCCTTAAATGTACTAACTCAGTGATATTAACTATCTCAGGTATAAACTTAAGATACTTAGGAGTTGTACATGAACTATCAGTTCATCACTTAGATGATAATCTCAAAACCAAAACTGATTTGATATGTATTGATCATTGATAAATACATATCCTAATTATTTGATCCTTGGCTAGTTATTTAATCTCTTTAAGTTTTAATTTCCTACTCTGTAAAATCAGATTAATAATTATATCTGCCTATAGGATTATTATAAGGACTAAATATAGGTAAAACAGCACAGTGCCTGGCGCATAGTAAGCACTATGGAGATATTTAAAATTTTATTGTGTTTAATGACAGACAATATATTATATTCTTTGGGCTATAGTTCAACTTTAATATTTTTGTTAATATATTTTGTCACTGATATTTATGATTTGGACATTGTTCTGTTAAAGTTTTACAATTTCATTGTGTGATACCTTTCATTAGCTCAGAAAAGAATAATAACTGCCATTGAACTAATTAAGTATGTGTAAAAATAAAGCTTTTCTCACATTCCCAGGGACTGAAGCTAGAGAGCTGGTTCTGCAGTTTGTACTGCCCCACATTAATAATTTCATTAAACTCTAAATGTAGGAACTGCCTTGCTTCTGCCTTAGTTCATTGTCTAAGGGAAATCTTCAAAGGAACCCATATGCGTGTAGCACATAGACCCCTTCTCTTTCCTTAATCTTTATGGATTTGTCTGCCCAATTTAAAAAAAATTGACTTTTGGTAATTTCTGGGCCATTTTTCTTTTTCCTACATTGACTCCTTGTTGATAGAAACCTCTTTCCTAGGTTCACTTAACCAACACATACATAAATATATAAAATCTTTTGCATAGCTAGGCAAGAGTTAAACTGCCTCATAAGGCAAGAGTAATAAGCCTTCTCCCAGAAACAGAAGAATAAGGGCACTTGCTGAAAGTAATTTTTTAATCCTAAATATGTTGGTAATTTAGCTTGGTCACATCATTGACCAGAATGATACTGATCAAAATATGCCTTCCTGGAAATATCCAAGTATTCTCCATGGAAGTCCTATAAATAAATCCAATTTCTCCTCATGCATTAATATTTATAACAAAGAACATGACTCACCCTGCATGGTTTACTACTAAGCATAAAATGGGCCTGAAAATTGTTTAAATGCTGAGTTTTCTTTTTATTTCAGAAGCCAAAGCACCTAAAGAGGAGGCTGCCAAGCCAAAAGGTCCCATCAAAGGTAACAGTCATTTCCCTGCACCTAAATTGTAACCTTTCACCCTTGGAAACTTTACATTCAAGGGGGAAAAAAGTTTCAAAATTTATAAACAATCTTTATTATTCCTAATCGATTCTGATAAAACTAATATGTCTTCTGACATTTCGAGTAATATACCTCTAATATTATCCGAGTGGGTATTATGTATAACCAACTATATTTTAGCATAACGAACCCTATAAATTCTTAGCTTCATTCCTCATATACATGATATTTATACAGGACAGAAAAAATAATAGACCCGAATCGGGACATTTTATATTCGGGTTTAAAACTTGAGAAAATGAAGAACATTTCTTATTCATGGATTCCTATGCTATCTCATTTTCCTATCTGAAAGAAGGCAGTATAAATTCAATTGGCCTTTCAATTTGCCTAGTCTTTAATTTTCTGTTCTTGTCTTCAAGTTGCTCTATCACTGGTTTGTTCCAGCAGGCAGCCAAGTATGCGCTTCTGACCCTTCTGAAAATGCAAAATCAACGTTTAACTTTTGTTTGAATTAGGTGTCGCCAAAAAGACTCCATCGCCAATAGAAGCTGAAAGGAAAAAGTTAAGACCAGGAAGTGGTGGAGAGAAGCCTCCTGATGAAGCCCCATTCACTTACCAGCTAAAGGCTGTGCCCCTGAAGTTTGTGACAGAAATCAAAGACATCGTCTTGACTGAAGCAGAGTCAGTGGGGTCTTCTGCCATCTTTGAATGTTTAGTCTCCCCCTCCACTGCAATTACAAGCTGGATGAAAGATGGTAGCAATATCCGTGAGAGCCCAAAGCACAGATTCATCGCAGATGGTAAAGATAGAAAGCTGCATATCATGGATGTCCAGCTTTCCGATGCCGGCGAATACACCTGTGTTTTACGTTTGGGAAATAAGGAAAAGACCTCCACAGCTAAACTTGTTGTAGAAGGTAATTTCCAGTCTGCTGAATACGATCCCTATTAAACTTTAACACAACAAATCTCATTAGCAATTTTTGTTGTAACTTGAGTCAAAATCTCTCATTTCCAAGTTTTCTATCATTGAAGAGATTGTATGTATATTGAAAAGTCTTTGCAGATTTTTAATACTGAAATTCTCCACAGAACTTCCTGTGCGTTTCGTAAAAACACTTGAAGAGGAAGTCACAGTGGTCAAAGGACAGCCGCTGTACTTGAGCTGTGAGTTAAACAAAGAGCGTGACGTGGTCTGGAGGAAGGATGGGAAGATTGTGGTGGAGAAACCTGGCAAAATTGTGCCCGGAGTCATTGGCTTGTTGCGAGCCCTGACCATCAATGACGCAGATGACCACGACGCTGGAACATACACGGTTACTGTGGAAAATGCCAACAACCTGGAATGTTCATCCTGCGTCAAAGTAGTCGGTTAGTACTTGGCTGGAAAATTGTGTTCTTATTATACTTACCAGTATATTCTTCTTATTATTATTATATTAGCAAAAGGAAGGGAGAATTTCTTGTTATTATATTAACAAAATGGAAGAGAGAATTTTATTTCCCAGCCTTGTACCTTATCTAAGACGGGGGAATATCAACCCATCATAGCAAGTTAATTATATCCAGTTTTGAGAATTTTTTTCTATTTCTGAAATTTACTAAGGAAGTTATTTCTATTACTTGTTCAGGTCATGACTATTTTTTCTGACCTTATTTTCATGCAGAAGTCATCAGAGACTGGCTGGTGAAACCTATACGAGATCAGCATGTGAAACCAAAGGGGACGGCTGTTTTTTCCTGCATTATAGCAAAGGAAACTCCAAACATTAAGTGGTTCAAAGGATATGATGAAATCCCCATGGAACCGAATGATAAGACTGAGATAGTAAAGGAAGGAAAACAACTATTCCTCAAAGTCAAGAATGCTACACCAGAAGATATTGATGAATATGCAGTGGAAATTGAAGGGAAAAGATACCCCGCAAAGCTGACACTTGGAGGTATAAAAGTCTTTCCTTATATCCTAAAAAGATAAGTTTGGTGTGTAAAGAAGGCAAAATAACACACCAAACAAAGAAAAAAAAATAGGAAAGGAAGCAAAGCATTGTTAGATTGTTTAAAGCATTACGATTTTTCATCCCTGACCAATACAGAGCGTGAAGTTGAATTGCTTAAACCAATAGAGGATGTTACCATTTATGAGAAGGAAAGCGCAAGCTTTGATGCAGAAATCTCAGAGGCAGACATTCCTGGACAGTGGAAACTGAAGGGAGAACTTCTTCGGCCCTCACCTGTGAGTCATTTCCCATTTTAAGTTGCCGGTCATGTAAAATATCCACATTCTATCTTCAGGTTGACATTCAGATTTGGTTCAATGACGATGAAGTTCTTTCAGGATTCTAAAGTCTCAAAGAGGGGAAGAACTCTGATGCACTATTTGTGGACAGCTCCAGTGATTTTTGTAATATTTCATGGCTAGACATGTTTACTCAGTGTTATTAGTAGTAATTTTTAGGACATCTGTAGACACATGTGGATCTGAAACATTTCTCCTCTCTGGAACTTATCTCATTCAAATGCTAACCAAGACCGTTGTTTTTCAGACCTGTGAAATCAAAGCGGAAGGTGGAAAACGCTTCTTAACTTTGCGCAAAGTCAAACTGGACCAAGCTGGGGAAGTCCTTTACCAGGCACTTAATGCATTTACCACTGCCATTCTGACAGTAAAAGGTATGGCCTTTAGAACGCATGGGGTGGACTTGACTTCATTTCACAGCCCTGTGCGTTCTGGAAACCTCACTCTTAACATTTGATTTTCAGAAATTGAACTTGACTTTGCTGTGCCCCTGAAGGACGTCACTGTTCCAGAAAGGCGACAGGCTCGATTTGAATGTGTCCTCACTCGAGAGGCAAATGTGATATGGTCTAAAGGACCTGATATAATCAAGACATCTGATAAGTTTGATATCATTGCTGATGGAAAGAAACACATTCTTGTTATCAATGATTCTCAGTTTAACGACGAAGGGGTCTACACTGCTGAGGTGGAGGGCAAGAAGAGCTCGGCACGATTATTTGTTACAGGTAAGAGTTTATGATATCTGGATATAGTATCCCACATGTAAGCACACAAACATATGACTTTAAAGATAGAATGCTGTGTGTGCCATTCTCAGCCTATCAATAACCAGTGTTGTGGCTGGACCAGCCGTTGTGAGTCTTATTATGATTGCAAGATGCCCTCAGCAGTAACCATCAGGGAACGTTGAAAGAGACAGGTTTATTACTTATAGGACCTGGAAATTACACAGCACACCTGGGGCCACAGAGCCAGGGTGTTTTTGTTTTTGGTTTTGGGTTTTGTTTTGTTTTTTTTTTTTTTGGAGGAGGGGGTGAGAGGTAGAGAGCGGGCCTGGGGTTCCGCTTTTATTGAGTTGAGGGTAGGGGTCTATGGTTTTACTGGCTCACTCTTTGTTGTGAATTTAAAACATAAGAGCAGGACATTAAAGTGAGGGAAGAAAAAAAAACAAGCTGCCCAAGTGGTCAGTTATCAAAATCAACCAAGGTCTCAGAAACAGAGGAGCCTGTGGGGCATGGTGGGGAGGGGCCCAGCCTGGCTGCTGATCTAGCCTGTGGCTGGCAATGTGTTTACTCAAGATGGCCATCTCTGAGGTGGATGCCTAGCATGCAAAGCTGAAGTCAGGTACTTGCATTACAAAAAGAAAAGCCAACTCTCAAGATTTATGCCACAAACACCAAATTCTAATAGGGATAAGTGACAGTGGGCACCACAACTTTACTGTCACATCATCACCAAAAGAAGCCCCTTAATTTTTTTTTTTAATGGAGGATAGATCCTACTTGAAAAGGTGAATAAATAAATGCTATGCGAAATGGATCCTTTTGATCTTGGCAGTTTAGAGTGGACTATTTCTGAAGGTAAACTGTGTTTCTAAGCACATTCTCCACGCTTACACTGCAGGTATAAGGTTGAAATTCATATCGCCTCTTGAAGACCAAACAGTGAAAGAAGGCGAAACAGCAACTTTCGTGTGTGAGCTTTCTCATGAAAAAATGCATGTAGTCTGGTTCAAAAATGATGCCAAACTCCACACGAGCAGAACCGTACTCATCTCATCTGAGGGCAAGACTCACAAACTGGAAATGAGAGAAGTGACCCTGGATGATATATCCCAGATAAAAGCTCAAGTTAAGGACCTGAGCTCCACAGCAAACCTGAAGGTCTTAGGTAAGCATGACCAACAATGACTGGATAGCCAGTTTGGGGATGGAGAGAGGGGGTGGTTGTTAAATATTTTGCCACTTGTGATTCCAGTAAACTTTAATCTTCACGTTCTCCTGATGATCTGTTGACTGGCTTTTCCAGAGGCCGATCCCTACTTCACTGTGAAATTACACGACAAAACTGGAGTTGAGAAGGATGAGATTATTCTGAAGTGTGAAGTGAGCAAAGACGTGCCAGTGAAATGGTTCAAAGATGGCGAAGAGATTGTACCTTCAACAAAATACTCTATCAAGACAGACGGCCTGCGCCGCACCCTAAAAATAAAAAAGGCAGACCTTAAAGATAAAGGCAAATACATGTGTGACTGCGGCACTGACCAGACAAAAGCAAATCTTAACGTTGAAGGTGAGTTGCTCAGAATTTTTCAACTCACCCTACCTGCACATCCAGTGTATTTGTTCAGTCATCCTTACAAAACTCTGTGTACTTTCAGCTCGACTAATAAAAGTGGAAAAACCTCTGTACGGAGTAGAATTGTTTGTTGGTGAAACAGCTCGCTTTGAAATTGAACTTTCTGAACCGGATGTTCATGGCCAGTGGAAGTTAAAAGGAGAGCCTTTAACTGCTTCCCCTGTAAGTCAAGATCATCCAATCACGCAGGCAGGGGCTTGCTTGCTTGGTTGTTCGGGGTGAAAAAAGATAGACTTCGGGACCAAAATGTCTTGATGAATGGTGGGAATCACCAGTTATGACAATGATGTTCTTCTTGCTCTGTCCTTCTTCTACCTCTCCAAATAGGACTGTGAGATCATTGAAGATGGGAAGAAGCATATTCTGGTTCTTTATAACTGCCAGCTGGATATGACAGGGGAGGTCTCCTTCCAGGCCGCCAACGCCAAATCTGCAGCCAATCTGAAAGTGAAAGGTATGCTCTGCCTTTCAGCCACTCTTTTGTTATTTTCTTTGCAAGACTTTGAGACCCTGAGCTGACTGGGGGTCATGAACGGAAGCATAATCTGGTTTCATCTACCCTGTCTTCTCTTTGCAGAACTGCCACTCATCTTCATCACGCCTCTCAGTGACGTTAAAGTCTTTGAGAAAGATGAGGCTAAGTTTGAGTGCGAAGTGTCGAGGGAGCCCAAAACATTCCGTTGGCTGAAAGGAACCCAGGAAATCACAGGCGATGACAAAGTTGAGCTTATAAAGGATGGCACTAAACATTCCCTGGTGATCAAGTCCGCTGCTTTTGAAGATGAAGGAAAATACATGTTTGAAGCCGAAGATAAACACACAAGTGCCAAACTGATCATTGAAGGTAAATATTCTTTATGAAATAGACCCCTTTTAATTTTTTTTTTGCTTTTATTTTTATGGTTCCTCCTAAAGGGCGGGAATTAATGAGGTTTTCTTTTCTGGATAGGAATCCGACTCAAATTCCTCACCCCACTCAAGGATGTAACAGCCAAAGAGAGGGAGAGTGCCGTGTTCACTGTGGAGCTGTCCCATGATAACATCAGGGTTAAGTGGTTCAAGAACGACCAGCGCCTGCACACCAGCAGGTCAGTCTGGATGGACGATGAAGGGAAGACTCATTCCATCACATTCAAAGACCTCTCTATTGATGATACCTCTCAAATTAAAGTGGAAGCTATGGGGCTAAGTTCAGAAGCTAAACTCACTGTGCTTGGTAGGTGTTTTTTTTCTATTTATTACATTAAACTCAGCAGAAATTTGTGGAGTTATCTATCATATAAAATTATCTTCTAAGGGTTATATTGCATGAAAGCAGCCCCTGTCCTTATCAGGTGTCTTCCTAAAATATTTTTACCTAAAAATATGAGGACTCTCAAGTAATGAAGACTCAAGCTCACAAAATAGCCAGTTCAGATCAGAAATAAAACTCTTAATTATTGAGCTCTGTCATGTTTAAAATAGGGTTATAAATACTTCCCATCTCCTCATTTTATCAAAATTATTTCAGGAAAGTGTTTTCAAACTTCTAGTAAGAGAGGAAGCACAGAAGTTACATTCATAAAAGTCATTATTTTTCTTGGCCCCTCAATATCAAGCAGATTACATATGAAGTCTAACATATATAGAAACTATTAATGGCAAACTACTGATATAAGAAAAACTAATAGTGTGAATCTGAAAGCTTCAGGTGGACATAATGGATTCGCAAAGGAATTAGAAATTTAGCTGAGTCATGAAGGAACAAGTCATTATATTTGAAGCTAAATTTCTTAGTGTCTTTCAAACTACTATCAATAACATACTTCAAAATGTAAGATAGATGGATGATTAGTTCTTGATAAATCACATGCACTGGTTCCCTTTCTAACATATAGAGAACTTCTGAACATAAACATGTTAAATAAGTGAAAGCTTGGTACAATTTTAAAAATATGCCCAGAACTCTGCGAGCAGCCTCTTGAACTTTCCCAGGGATTGCATTTCCTTGGTGGTTAATGAAACATTTTCACTTACTCTTTACTTGCAGAGGGAGATCCATACTTTACCGGAAAACTTCAAGATTACACTGGTGTAGAGAAAGACGAAGTGATTCTACAGTGTGAAATTAGCAAAGCAGACGCACCAGTGAAATGGTTTAAGGATGGGAAGGAAATAGAGCCATCTAAAAATGTTGTTATTAAGGCGGATGGCAAGAAGCGCATACTTATCCTAAAGAAAGCCTTGAAATCAGATATTGGACAGTATACCTGTGACTGTGGGACAGATAAGACCTCAGGAAAGCTTAACATTGAAGGTGAGGAGATTTCAATGAGTTCCACTCTTGAAGCCGTCGGCATTATTTCTGCCAGAGGCTAATGATGCAAGCTGCGCCTTCCCTTTTCTAGATCGGGAGATCAAGCTGGTGCGGCCTCTGCACAGTGTGGAGGTGATGGAGACTGAGACGGCCCGCTTTGAAACTGAAATCTCTGAGGAGGATATCCATGCCAACTGGAAACTCAAGGGAGAGGCACTACTCCAGACACCTGTGAGGCTATATCTGAACTTGTCAACACCTAGAGGCACTGTGTGAAATAAAAAAGGACAGGCAAAAAGTCAGAATGCATGCAGGGCATTTAAAACATGATATTGGGTTCTCTATCAGACCTTAAGCCAAAGAGAGATACTAGGATCTACAAATTTAAAACATGGTATCGGGTTCTCCATCAGACCTTAAGCCAAAGAGAGATACTAGGATCTACAAATGCGCCAGACAAGCACGCTTGCCTTCTTTTTGATCCAGGTGGTATAAGGTCATAGATACCCTGCGATGCTGCTAGTTGGTTCCGAATTATACAGGTAGAATACATCATGCTTTCTGATAGTACCTGCAAACTTTATTTCACGAAAAAGAGCTCAAAATTACATCAAATCTCCTCACTAGTTATTTGTAACGTTCCTTTCATTAAGCTAGGATGGCCTCAGAAAAAATATCAGAGATTGTTTCCTACGAAACCTTTTTTCTCTCTTGGCACAGGATTGTGAGATCAAGGAAGAAGGCAAAATGCACTTCCTGATTTTGCACAACTGCCGCCTGGACCAGACGGGTGGGGTGGATTTCCAAGCTGCCAATGTGAAATCTAGTGCCCACCTCCGAGTGAAACGTAAGTTGGATGTGTTTCTGGTGAAAAGAAAGGATGTGCTTTTGCAGAAAATGAATGTAACGTTAATTGGAATTACTTAGTTAGTTAGAAAACATTATTGAAGTCCAGAAACTGGCTTTCTTGTATTTACTTCTTTGACATCCTACTATACACAAGGTTCGAATTCCAAGGTTTTGGAAATTTCTCTGACCTTGCTTGCCCTTAGAAGAAAAGAAAATTAAGCAAGTCATATTCTCCTGCTGTGTACTCCTTCCATTCCAAGTAGTAATGCATGCAATGAGCGTCTAACTCAGCACTCTGAAAGACCACATCCCTCGATGGCTGTACAACCGTAACACCACAGAAAAACTCGGCTGTGTGGGCACGTCAGACTCAAGAAGGGAGACGGGGTGTGTGGGCTAACATTTTTGGAAGGTGCAAAGTGTTTGATGGATATGAACAGGCTATGTGATCGCGGGGCCCCTGTCCTCTCCCAATCACAGTCTTAGTTATTTTGGAAGTCACATACCACATGTAGCAAGAGGAACTTGATGCCTGGCAGAGAGACAGATGCAGCGCAGATTTCTTGCTGACCTCGTGTATCACAACAGAAGGGCCCCTACAAATACCCACCCTCTGGCCACCAGCTCTCCCCTTCTCGGCACCAAGGGGCCACGTTCACCTGAGAGTTAAAACAGCGGCCAGTCCTGCAGCTCTTTCCTTCTTGAAGAGAGCAACCACGAAGATTAATAACTAAGTGTATTTATTCGTTTGGAATTACAAAATGAGTGATCCCGAGCTGTTTCCTTCTTCTCGTAAAGCACGAGTGATTGGTCTTCTGAGGCCGCTGAAGGATGTCACAGTGACCGCAGGGGAGACAGCCACCTTCGACTGTGAGCTCTCTTATGAGGATATCCCGGTGGAATGGTATCTCAAAGGGAAGAAACTTGAGCCTAGTGATAAGGTAAAAAGCGTGCGTGTGGTTTCCATGTCCTGCACTTCCTTTTTCTCTCATGCTCTCCATCTTCACCTGTATGTTCTTTGTTCTTTGCTTTCTAATGTCCCTTCCTCATCTTTTCCCTTCCCCTTCCCTACTCTAGCCTGATTTCTGTTGAAATTATAAAGCAGATTCATCATATCTTTGTTGGATTTAACCTGATGGTATTTTTGTTGAAATGGAAATAAAAATTTTAAGTACGATAAGGTTTTCTGTTTTTTGAGGAAAAGACAAACACTCATTAGCTATCAGTGATAGTTTGTTTGATTAACTGGAAGACAGGAGGGATCAAAAAGGCCTTCTGATCAGATGTCTTGTAACAACAGCCCACATTAAGTTTTGTGACTAATTCTCTCCGTGCTCTCTAGTGTTCTGCATATAAGGGGATTAAGAAGAGAAGATGGAAATTCCATTTCAGGCAGTTGATCAAGTAGTTGAGATAACTTCTGGGCAGATTTGCTCTTCAAGCATTTCTACAAAGCTATTTTTAACCCTCAAGTGCTTTGAGCTGTGCAAATTCTGGAATGCCAAGTGGACTATTTACAGTGCAGCTGACAGTTGTGACAAGAAGGAGGGCTCTGAGGTTATCCACATGTGTGAGCAAATATACATTAAGTTTGAGGAAATAACCAGCTCTCAGTGTTAGTTCATCTATGCCCAAAATTCTAGCCATAAGTAAAAACTGCAATGACCATTCAGATAGACCCAAAATATAATTTCCCTAAATTGAGCTATCTGTTCTGCTCCCCACAACAGTCTGTCTGTTTAAATTCTCTTGATAATTCTCCATTAATTTTGAATTCTTGGAATAAAACCTACAGAGAATGTCCAACATAGGTTGGAAATAAAGCACAGGCAGTATATTATTCTAGGACATTTTTTTTCAATATTTAAAAAATAATATCAAAGATGGCATCAAGGCTTCAAATCAAACTTTTTAAGAGGTGAAGGAATATAATTTAAAAAGGATTCAGGTAACAAAGAGCCACAAAGTTGAGTGAAGTAATTAATAAGAAGGCAAATGCCTTTGAACAACTGTAGTAAAACAAAAAAAAAACAAGTATTCTACCAGAGCGATTAAAGGGGAATTCAGTAACAGACAAAGTCCACCTGCTACAAGACAGTAATGGCGAATCGGTTTCCTTTTTTACCAAGGACAGAAAAAGCCGCTGTACATTCAAATGGCAGCATGAGAATTAAGTTACATGTGAGGACACTTTCCCTGCAGTGAGGTCTTCTAAATACTGAACTAGGCAATAGAGGCATCTCCACCTTCAAGTTTGCTTTTTTTTTTTTGAAATGAACATTTGTCCTATGAAGTGTAGTTTCATTGCTTTCATGTCCAAATGCAGAGAACTGGTTGACTTTTCAAGATCCTTTGGACATTTGTAAACTCAAGACTTCAATAGAGGAACACTGCTTAAGGACAATATTATTCTTTTGCTACTGAGTATCTTTTGGTCAAATTAAGAGCTTTTTTTTATTAAAAATCAGTCTCATTAGTTCTAATGTAAAACACTCTATTTTAATTTGAAATGTAGATTCCTAAAAAACTTACCCATATTTCTTTTATTTAAAATATATATATATAGTCACTAAACTTCTTTCTGGGAATAAAAAAGATCACTTTACTACAATGCTCTGATTCTCTTGCCATAAGAATTTTAATTCTTTACTTTGGCCATCCAAAATACTTCAGCTGTTTATAAACTTGCTCTTGTATTATTTATATGTCTCTTTTCTTTTCTTTTCTTTTCTTTTTAAAGAACTGAAAGAGGGGCTCCTGAGTAGCTCAGTCAGTTAAGCATCTGCCTTGAGCTCAGGTCATGATCTCAGGGTCCTGGGATCAGGCTCCCTGCTTAGTGGGGAGTCTGTTTCTCCCTCTCCTTTTGCCCCCCCACCATGTTCTCTCTCTCAAATAAATAAATAAAATCTTTTTAAAAAAAAAAAAAACTTAAATATAACTGTGAAGTAATAAAGTGATTTATTACATTTTGCAGGTTTTGTTTAAATCTATCGTAACAAACTTGCTAATACCAATTTAATTCAGGCCTTTCAACTTCAGTTTGCAAAATGTTTAGCCTCCAAAACTACACCAATCAAACAAATACAGGTGATGGGAATAGGAAATCAAAAAAGAAAATTTTAGAGAAAATGAGGTTCCCCCCCCCCCCCTTCAGCCATCAGTCTGAGAAAGCACTGGTAAGTCCTAATTGGCCTTTAATAATTATAAATTTAAACTTTAACAGCTTGGTCACAGTCATAATGCCCATTACAGCAATATGTATCCATGATAGGGTAACAATATTAAAAGGATAGTTTCTTAACATTATCCTTACAAACATAAACCACCACAAAATTCAGCTTAGTTTTTCCTTACATAATCAAGGTACATTGTATATGAGCTATTTATTGAGAACCATTGTGTTGAGACAAATTCTTGGTAATAGAATATTCTAGAGCAGCCTCAGAGGAATTTAAATGATAAAACAATATGTAAACTGATAAGCTATATCTGTAGATGGGTCGGAATCTGAAATACTTTAAAAGAATAGCCCTAATTCACAGTCCAAAATTTATTTTGAAACACCATTACAAAAACAAATTTTTTTTCCCATTCAAGCATCATGTTGATTAAGTAGCTATGATGCAGGACATATCTTAATTCCTTCCCCTGTTTGTATTCCCTTATTGTGTTTTTGACCTTTCTCAATTATTAAGGTCATTATATTAATAGCCATGCCCTTGTCTTAGCATCATTACTGTGAAGATCGCCCTGTCTGTAGCCTGATTTGTAATTGTGCAAGACACAATTATGGGACCTAATGACAGCCCATATCAAGGTGGTGTATTCTTTCAGACAATTCATTTTTCTACAGACTGCCTCTTCAAACCACCTAAGGTTGCATTTACAACAAGAATTTCTCACCCAAATATTAATAGTGATGGCAGCATTTGTCTTGATATTCTAAGATCATGATATTGCAGCTTACTATATGCAGTAATTTTTTCCTTCCTTTCATGATTTAGCTTTTCTAAGTTCTATCATATATATAAATTCAGTGGCTATATAAATATATATACAGAAGTATAAACAGAAATTTGGCTAGGCATTTCAACATAAAAGGCCACCTAATAATTACATAAGGGTAACTAGGAAAGCCTAAAACTTTCTTAAAAGATTCCAAACTACTGGTTAAAATCATTTTCAAAGGCATATGTGCTCTATATATGATTATAAAACAACTTAGAAAGCACTATTTCAAATTATTTACCTAAGTGAATTAATTGTACCTATGTATGTATTGAATTGCTGTTTCATATAGTCTTAAACTGTACTTTTTTTTTTTTTTTCAAAAAAACTAGGTGGTCCCACGTTCAGAAGGAAAAGTTCATACACTTACTCTGAGGGACGTAAAGTTAGAAGACGCAGGAGAAGTCCAACTAAGAGCAAAAGATTTCAAAACTCATGCCAACCTCTTTGTGAAAGGTAATTACAAGGCTTATTTTTTAAAATATGTGTAATGCAGAGGTTCATAAATAATGTCAACTCTCAATTATGCTGAGTACCACAGATCATTAAAATCCACCAAATATCCAAATTTTACTTTTTGGCCTAACAAAATAGTTCAAAAACTACTTTAAAAAAAAAAGAGTCAAATGGACTAGAATATGTTTTACTTCCTCTTTCTGTCCCCCCGTTTATGTTGCTTTCAATAAACGGCTGGAGGAAGAATTATTATCAAACTGGGTATCTATCACTTTATTAACCAAGACTCGGCTACTATATCCTCGATGTTTCATATTGTTTAAAATAACACCTTTCCTCTGTATGTACAAATAATGATGAAACATCATTATTAGAGGAAAGCATCAAAGTGGAATCAAAACTAACAAATGCAATTTAAAAACAGAAAAAGCCCTGGCAATATCAGAAGAAAGTTGAGGAGGTGCTCAAAGTCTTGGAGGAGGAAAGGAAAACTACCTTGGCTAATTAGTGTGATTCTTTCAGAACCCCCCGTTGAGTTCACTAAGCCTCTTGAGGACCAGACGGTCGAAGAAGAAGCCACCGCAGTCCTCGAGTGTGAAGTATCCAGAGAAAATGCTAAGGTGAAATGGTTCAAAAACGGGACAGAAATTCTCAAAAGCAAGAAGTATGAAATTGTGGCTGATGGCAGGGTCAGAAAACTTATTATACACGGCTGTACCCCAGAGGATATTAAAACATACACTTGTGATGCTAAGGATTTTAAGACTTCCTGTAACCTGAACGTCGTGCGTAAGTATTCTTCTTACACGGGACTTTTCATTTGCAACTCTGATAACAACAACAACAAAAAAAAACCCTGCCACCTTTTGCATGCCCTTCTTGGCCTAACTGCTTTCTTGGCAACTTATAGTATCAATACTGACATAACCTGATCCTTTATGTGTTTAAAAAAAAAAAGAAAGAAAGAAAAGGGAAGACAAGCTATTCTACTACATCTGGTCTGATAAGGACACATTAATCACTTTCACTGTGCTTCTGACTAGTGAGCAGAGGTACGCTTTGTCTACGGGGCTAAACCTACTATAAGAATATCCTGAGACAGATAAGGACAAATTGAATGAAAGAGACAAGAAAGGAGTCATGATTTAAAAAAAAAAAAAAAGGAAAGAAAGAAAGGAAAGCAATTTCCACTTGGAAAGAAATGAATTCTCAGGAACAACTAGAAAATGAGCATGAAATTGCAGTTTGAATAGGATCACGCTAAAGTCCGCTGTAATATGATAAAGCCCACTTACATAATGCTATCTCTGAAAATAAGAAAGGGTGATAAGATGGAGTGAAGACTGGATTCTTGAAGTCCTGTGAATGAAGAGAACACTAATGGTTTTTAGCATTACTTCTTCCTTTGGTGAAAGATACACCTTGTTTCTAAATGTCACATGCTAGCTCATTTCTTCATTCATTCGTTTGTCCAGTGATAACATTTTTCAGTCTGTATTTTTGTGCGATAGCTGCTGTTTGGTTTAGTTGCTTCCCATCTGTCAACAGCTACAAAATAGTGGCTTTGATTGTGCTTCCATGCATCTTGTACTGTTTTATTCTTTCCTCTTTGTGGTCGCTCTGCTTTTAGCTAATGAGAGAGTAGCTTCTTGGGTCTCCTTCATCCCTTTGTCATCTACTTTGTTACCATGCCAAGAAGCCTCAGCCACCATGAGCATATCTTCAAGCCTACTGGCCAGCGTTTGTGTCCCAGAATTTCACTGATCAAGAACGATCATCCTGGGAAGGACCCACAAGGAGCCCTAAAAGAAGAAGGGGCAAGGGGGCAGCTCTCTGATCCCACCATCTGCTGACTTAATTCTGGAAACAAATGAAATGAGATATATTAAAAAAAAAACAAATCACCCACCCATACAAAACACATTGCTTTGTTGCACTAATAGATGCCTGACTTATGTGTGACATCTTTGAAGCATAAAAAAAAAGAAAAAAGAAAAAAGCTAAGTATGTGTGATTTCAATTGCAGACTCATGCCTCTTAGCCATAGACAAGACTGGTTATAGCACTTCAAGCTGCATTATTGTTGAATTCTGCTAATTTCTCAAAGATTATTTAGCCTGCCTTAAATAAAATAATGTTTCTTTGCTATTGGTGTTTCCTTTGACAATATCAGCTTTCAACTCTGGAGCAGTATCAATGAGAATTTTTCTTTCGGCCATCATTCAGGAGAACCTTGTTGGTGATTGATAGGTTGTAGATATAGATATATAATCAGTTGGACATATAGTATGCCACATAGTTTTATGAAACCTAGAGAGATACGTAAAAAAAAAAGGGAAAGTATACATGAATGGCAGCTCCAAGTGCTTTCAAAGTCTGTTGTAGCCTATTAAGATGGAAAGGCCCTGCAAAAGACTAACTTTTTCTTAATAAATATCACAGTAATGTCAGAGTAAATTGCTAGAAACCTCATTTTGAATTCTGATGACCTTCTCTTACAGCTCCTCATGTGGAATTCTTAAGACCACTCACCGATCTTCAAGTTAAAGAAAAAGAAATGGCTCGGTTTGAGTGTGAAATTTCCCGAGAGAATGCTAAGGTCTGTGAACGTATGATTGCTCTCTTGTGTTGTCAGATACCTTTGTTTACTTTTGGCCTAGACAAAACAGAAAAAAAAGAAAATGAATCAAACCTGAGTATCACTTTGCCTTTGGATTAAAGATTATTACTTTGGTGTGAAATACATACTTGATTCATTGTTTTCTTTGTAGTATTCATTAACTATTACTTGAAAAACAATGAACTTACAATCAGGAGATTCAGATATTATTGGTTTGGGCCATATGAAATTGCTATGTTCTTAGGCTAAGAACAAATATCTGCAATTCTATATGTCTCATTAACTACCATTGGCAAGTCAACTTTGAGTCTCCATTTACACATCCGAAAAACAAAGGACTTAGTCTGCATGATATCTAAAGCCCTGGGGGGGAAAAAAAAACTTATATGATCCCATTATCTTTAATAACAGCAGCTCCCTTAACAATAACTGAAGAAGTTTGTTCTTGCCCTTTTAGGTTTAGGTTATATTTGTATTTACCACTTTGGTTCTTCTTCACACCATAGTCCTGTTGGCTGTTTTCAAAAAAAACCTCAGAATCCTAATTCCTCTTAAGGACGCATATGTGAAGGGACAATAAGAAAACTGATAAAAGTATCTATGTATCTCAAATATAGGTTCAGTGGTTTAAAGATGGTGCCGAAATTAAAAAGGGCAAAAAATATGACATCATATCTAAGGGAGCAGTGCGCATTCTTGTCATCAACAAATGTCTACTGGATGATGAAGCAGAATATTCCTGTGAAGTAAGGACAGCAAGAACTTCTGGCATGCTGACCGTACTGGGTAAGGGTGAAGTCTTTCTTTACAGAAGTATATGTTTTGGAAAAAAAAATAATAATTTTCAGTTTAACTCAATGTTGTTCTTTTTGCTCTTCTTACAGAAGAAGAAGCTGTCTTTACAAAAAATCTTGGCAACGTTGAAGTTAGTGAAACAGACACTATAAAACTGGTTTGTGAAGTCTCCAAGCCTGGAGCAGAAGTGGTTTGGTACAAAGGGGATGAGGAGATCATCGAAACAGGAAGATATGAAATCCTTACCGATGGACGAAAGAGAATTCTGATCATTCGGAATGCTCATCTTGAGGATGCTGGCAACTACAACTGCCGACTCCCAAGTTCTCGAACTGATGGCAAAGTCAAAGTCTATGGTATGAAAATTACAACAAGTCATATTTTAAGAATTCATACTTGATGCATTTAAGGTACAAATGCTGAAGCTTTTAATACCTTGCAACTGCTCCTTTCCAGAACTCGCTGCCGAATTTCTCTCAAAGCCTCAAAACCTTGAAATACTTGAAGGAGAAAAGGCTGAATTTGTCTGCTCTATATCAAAGGAAAGCTTTGAAGTCCAGTGGAAGAGGGATGATAAGACACTTGAATCTGGAGACAAATATGACATCATTGCTGATGGCAAAAAGAGGATCCTGGTTGTGAAAGACGCCACATTACAAGACATGGGCACTTATGTAGTCATGGTTGGAGCCGCCAGAGCGGCAGCTCACTTGACAGTAATTGGTACGTTTGTTTTCGCTTTTTGGGTTTGCTTACATTTGTCTCTACTTTGGTCCTTCTTCTTACTCTAAGAATTGTTGGTTGCTTTCAGAAAAACTCAGGATCATAGTTCCTCTTAAGGACACTCGTGTAAAGGAACAACAAGAAGTCGTCTTCAACTGTGAAGTCAATACGGAAGGTGCCAAAGCCAAATGGTTCAGAAATGAAGAGGCCATCTTCGATAGTTCAAAATACATTATTCTCCAAAAAGACCTGGTCTACACCCTCAGAATTAGAGATGCACGATTAGATGATCAAGCCAATTACAGTGTGTCTCTGACCAATCACAGAGGTGAAAATGTGAAGAGTGCTGCTAATCTAATAGTAGAAGGTAAGTCACTTACGTGGAATTAACAAGAGTTTTTAAATCAGTATCTATTGTGAAAACAGTTCAAGTCAACATTATTCTTCTCCTTTACAACAGAGGAAGACCTCAGGATTATTGAGCCTCTTAAAGATATTGAAACAATGGAGAAGAAAACGGTCACATTCTGGTGCAAGGTGAATCGCCTCAATGTAACACTGAAATGGACCAGAAATGGAGAAGAGGTGGCTTTTGACAACCGTGTTTTATATAGAATCGATAAATATAAGCACTCTCTAATCATTAAGGACTGTGGCTTCCCAGATGAGGGTGAATACATGGTCACCGCTGGACAAGATAAATCTGTTGCCGACCTTCTGATCATAGAAGCCCCAACAGAATTTGTAGAGCACTTAGAAGACCAGACAGTCACTGAATTTGATGACGCGGTCTTCTCCTGCCAGCTCTCCAGAGAGAAGGCAAATGTGAAATGGTACAGAAATGGGAGAGAAATCAAAGAAGGCAAAAAGTAAGTGAAAGCCTCTGAAGTTCTATTTCTGTAACTACCTGTTAATTGCTTGACAATTTAGTGATCATTATGCAAGCTAACAAATAATTCGATCTCCTCTCTTAGATACAAATTTGAAAAAGATGGAAGTACACATAGACTCATTATAAAAGACTGCAGGCTGGATGATGAATGTGAATATGCTTGTGGAGTAGAAGACAGAAAATCTCGAGCCAGACTTTTTGTGGAAGGTACACACTGAGTGAAAGGACAATTTTGATATTAGTACCAGTTATTTATTTTTTTTTTTACTTTGCTTTTTTTTTTCCTATGTTATGTTAATCACCATACATCATTAGTTTTTGATGTAGTGTTCCATGATTCTTTGTTTGCGTATAACACCCAGTGCTCCATGCAGTACGTGCCCTCTTTAATACCCATCACCAGGCTAACCCATCCTCCTACCCCCCTCCCCTCTGGAACCCTCAGTTTGTTTTTCAGAGTCCATCGTCTCTCATGGTTCATCTCCCCCTCCGATTCCCCCCCCTTCATTCTTCCCCTCCTGCTATTAGTACCAGTTTTTAAAGGTGATTAACCCAAATATGAACATGTTTGTATTCATTTTACATTTCTTTTCAGAAATCCCTGTTGAGATCATCAGGCCTCCCCAGGATATTCTTGAGGCCCCTGGTGCTGATGTTGTCTTTTTTGCTGAGCTCAACAAAGATAAGGTGGAAGTTCAGTGGCTAAGAAATAACATGGTTATTGTTCAGGGTGACAAACACCAGATGATGAGTGAAGGAAAGATACACAGGCTACAGATTTGTAATATTCAACCTCGTGACCAGGGTGAATACAGATTTATTGCCAAAGACAAAGAAGCCAGAGCTAAGCTTGAACTGGCAGGTAAATCCCTTTCTTTTATTTTCAAATATCCTCACAATATCACAGATAACTCCGTTAAGTTTCAGATTTCATAATTAATGAGATGATGCTTGTGAGAGCCTTTTATTTCTGCTAGGCTCTGTCCACATGTAACTTTTCTAATGTCTCTTACCACAAAGTGTCCTGAGTAAGAGGTCATTGAAAGCATTCTTCTTTACATGCTAGAATCTTGGACAGGTGCTGGCACATGGTGGCTGTTCATTAATTCCTAGAATTAACATATTGCCCTGAGAGTCATCCCCAAAAACCCAGACCTAGAGAAAGCTCTGGTCTCTTCTATTTTCCAAACCCCTCTGGAGCCTCTTAGGTCTGTTCTCATCCTCACTCTAGCTTCCAAGACATCCTAGTGGGTTGTCACTCTGAAAAAGCCATTATTCCCTTGTACATAAAAATTTTGGTTTATCTTGAACTAAGTATGACATGCTTACTTTATAAAAACAAACAAACATGTTTTGTACTATATTTAGTTCTCTATTATTATTTTTGGCAAAGAAAGGAGATTTTATGGTTTTAGATCATTCTTAATCCTCTGTTCTCAAGTCTGACAATTTGCAAAGAAGCTCTCTCTCCTCTAAAGTTATTGTGATATACTTCCAAGGTTATGTAACCAATATTTGCTAACAAATACATAGTAAAGAAGCTATGGTGTAGCTGGACTATAATACATAACTCAAAAGCATTCACATGTTCTTTTTCTCACTAGCTGCACCTAAAATCAAGACAGCTGATCAAGATCTTGTGGTTGACGTTGGCCAGCCTCTGACAATGGTGGTGCCCTACGATGCCTACCCTAAAGCAGAAGCTGAGTGGTTTAAAGAAAATGAACCTCTGTCTTCAAAAACTGTTGATACGACAGCTGAACAAACTTCTTTCAGAATTTTAGAAGCTAAGAAAGGAGACAAAGGAAGGTATAAAATTGTGCTTCAGAATAAACATGGAAAAGCAGAAGCATTCATCAATTTAAAAGTTATTGGTAAGCCCTTGCATCACCTGGACTCAATTGGCAAAGCACAATTAAAAGCATGGTAACACACTTAAAAAAATTGTATACGTGAATTTCAGATGTTCCAGGGCCAGTACGTAACTTAGAAGTGACAGAAACATTTGATGGTGAAGTAAGCCTCGGCTGGGAAGAGCCATTAACTGATGGTGGAAGCAAAATCATAGGTTATGTTGTTGAAAGACGTGACATCAAAAGGAAGACGTGGGTTCTGGCCACTGATCGTGCAGACAGTTGTGAGTTTACTGTCACTGGACTACAAAAAGGTGGAGTTGAGTACCTATTCCGTGTCAGTGCAAGAAACAGAGTTGGCACTGGTGAACCAGTAGAAACTGACAATCCTGTAGAAGCAAGGAGTAAATATGGTAAGAAGTTTTTAAGTAAATTGCAAACGAGCTTATCTTTGCTTTTATCCCTGATTTAACCCAAAGCCATGTTTTCTTCTGTAATGATATCCAGATGTGCCAGGCCCTCCTTTGAATGTAGCCATCACTGACATAAATAGATTTGGGGTCTCACTGACATGGGAGCCACCAGAGTATGATGGAGGAGCTGAGATCACAAACTACGTTATTGAATTAAGAGATAAGACTTCTATCAGATGGGACACTGCCATGACCGTAAGAGCTGAAGACCTGTCTGCAACTGTCACTGATGTGGTGGAAGGACAGGAGTACAGTTTCCGGGTCAGAGCCCAAAACCGAATTGGAGTTGGGAAACCAAGTGCAGCCACACCCTTTGTCAAAGTTGCTGATCCAATTGGTAAGCCCATCAAAAAAAAAAGAAATAATTACTTCATGAAACCTAGAAATTAGGCCTATTAAAATAAAGTTAATGAAAAGGTAGAATATCAGAAAGATGTGAACAAAATCATAGAAATCCAGACTGTGCCTACTTAATTCAGTGAATTCAGTAAACCTAATATTTTAATGGGGATGATAGAAATTATACATTAATAAATTATCACTGAATTAAATGATGTGCTCCAACTCTTTCTTCCATTCCAGAGCGACCAAGTCCTCCTGTGAACCTAAATTCCTCAGATCAGACTCAGTCATCAGTTCAGCTCACATGGGAGCCTCCTCTGAAAGATGGAGGAAGCCCAATATTGGGTTATATAATTGAGCGATGTGAAGAAGGCAAAGATAATTGGATTCGTTGCAATAAGAAACTTGTCCCTGAACTGACTTACAAGGTAGGGAATTTGCATCTAGAAAAATATTCAGTGTATGATCACGGACTTAAATGTATGTGTTTTTTACAAATATTGATTCATAACTTTAGGTTACTGGATTACAAAAAGGAAATAAATATTTATATCGAGTATCTGCAGAAAATGAAGCTGGTGTTTCAGATCCATCTGAAATTCTTGGTCCTCTAACTGCTGATGATGCATTTGGTAAGTGGATATTTTGTTTTTAGATTTGGGAATAGCGCATAGCTACTTGGCGGTGGGGGGGGGGGGGTGGCTTAAATATAGTACCGGAGACTCATTAATTTTTCTTCTTGGTAGTTGAACCAACAATGGATTTAAGTGCATTTAAAGATGGTCTGGAAGTTATTGTCCCGAATCCTATCACGATCCTGGTTCCAAGTACAGGCTATCCAAGGCCAAGTGCAACCTGGTCTTTTGGAGATAAAGTACTAGAAGCAGGGGACCGTGTGAAAATGAAAACCTTATCTGCCTACGCTGAACTTGTCATTTCTCCAAGTGAACGTCCAGACAAGGGCATTTATATACTGAAATTAGAAAATCGTGTGAAAGCAATTTCTGGGGAAATTGATGTCAATGTAATCGGTAAGGACCTAAACTTTTGTTATAAAAGGTGATTTGACAGTATTAACAAATCCTGGTTCAAGCTATTACCTATCTTGATTTCTGACTGCATTTTCTCAGCTCGCCCAAGTGCACCCAAAGAACTGAAATTTAGTGACATAACCAGAGACTCAGTACATTTGACTTGGGAACCACCAGATGATGATGGAGGAAGTCCATTAACTGGATATGTTGTTGAAAAGCGAGAAGTCAGCCGGAAAACATGGACTAAAGTGAGTTTTGAGCAGCAATGCACCAACTCCAGAAAAAAAGAGCAGGGGAAAGCCCAGTATGTTGGGATGCCATGCAAAGTTTATATGGTTTCACTTTGCCTTGCTGAAAAAGAACAAAAAACTTTTTTAGATGCCTTGATGGCTAATGCTTCCTGAGGTAGTTCAACCAAGATTTGGTATAATTGCCTTATTTCGTGCCTTACCAAATTTTCTACTAAGTTTACAAAAAAAATAAAACTTAACCTATTCATTTGGTACCTGATAAGTACCCAATGTGGCCTATTAAGCTATAAGCGATTCTAAGGACACGAAGTACTTGATTCCCTGGTGGTCAGACTTCTCACTCCACTAGATTATTTTAGTTGGCCCAATCTACCATTTTTTTCCTCCTCAGTTTATTACTGTTATTTACTCATTACTCATTATTGTTTTTTACCTTGGTTTGGAACCTTCTCTAGGGGCACCTAAGTGGCTGGGTCAGTTAAGCATCTGTCATCGGCTCAGGTCATGATCCCAGGGTCCTGGGATGGAGCCCAGCCCAGGGAGCCTGCTTTTCCCTTTCCCTTTGCCCCTCCCCCTGCTCATGCTCTCCTGAGTGCTAATAAAAAAAAAAAACTTTAAAATCATGTTTTTAATAACCAACCTAGTGAAAAGAATCAATATCTTTTTGCCACCTTTTTAATGTGTATAGACTATGAAAGTTTCACCTTAACATAGTAAGGTTTAAATATTATGTGTTTCCCCTGCAACTTTTTCCCTAATATGAAATAATCTTTATCATTCAAAAACAATTTCTATTTGTATCCCTGCTCATGATAAAAATCTTTTTGACTCAGGGAAAGCGTTTTTTGGAAACAAGTAATTGTATTTCTTTGTCCCAGGTTATAGACTCTGTGACTGACCTAGAATTCACAGTTCCTGATCTTGTTCAAGGAAAAGAGTATTTATTTAAAGTCTGTGCTCGTAACAAATGTGGCCCTGGAGAACCTGCATATACTGATGAACCTGTAAATATGTCAGTTCCTGCAAGTGAGTACATTCTTGATGATTTCTTATCTAGCCTTTTATTACCATTTTTGCTTTAATACCTGGAGTTGAAGTTATGGGGGAAAGGCACGGGTTGGCAATATGGAGATTTCATAGATGACCTATCTAAGACTGACTCTCTTTAAAATGTTTATAGCGGTACCTGACCCACCAGAGAATGTTAAATGGAGGGATCGAACAGCCAATTGCATCTTCTTAACATGGGATCCACCTAAGCATGATGGTGGTTCACGCATCACAGGCTATATCGTTGAAAAATGTCCACGAGGCTCTGATCGATGGGTTGCCTGTGGAGAACCAGTTGCAGAAACAAAGTAGGTTTTTAGAATTACTATTTTTATATTTTTATATTTATTTTATATTTATATTTTAATTATTTTATAATTATAATTATATAAAAATATAATTTATATTTTTATTTTGTTTATTTTCTATTTTATTTTACATTTATACTTAATATCTATATTTTATATATTATTTTATAAAGATAATTATGGCACACGAGTAAATGTTTCATCTTACCCACTAAAATGAGTGTTTTTCTTTTAGAAAATCTGTTACTTTTTTTTCACTGAGAATTCCCCTGGTGTGCCTGTCCAATTTTTAAAAGTGCTGCTGAACTTATTCCCCCTCCAAGGTTTTCATTAATTACAATACTGAAGTAATCCAGAATTAATTTAAGGAGTAATATTCTATCAAGAGTAGGTATGAATTTTAGAAAGATTATGAATACTACAGATTATGTGCATTATAGTAAAATATCCTATTTTGTTTTCTGATAGAATGGAAGTGACAGGTCTTGAAGAAGGCAAATGGTATGCCTACCGCGTGAAGGCCTTGAACAGGCAAGGCCTTAGCAAACCAAGCAAACCCACAGATGAAATCCAGGCTGTGGATACACAGGGTACGTATGGTGGGGTTTTGTGCTATTAACCAGGCCTCTGCCTTTAATTCTTTTGAACTTGCTAACATCGTAAATAATCTTTTCCAATTTTAGAGGCTCCAGAAGTCTTCCTCGACGTGAAGCTCCTCGCTGGTCTCACTGTAAAAGCAGGAACTAAGATCGAACTTCCTGCCACTGTAACTGGAAAACCTGAACCTAAAATAACTTGGACAAAGGCCGATAAGCTTCTGAAGCAGGACAAAAGAATCACCATTGAAAACGTTCCTAAGAAATCCACAGTGACTATCATGGAGAGTAAGAGAAGTGACACCGGCACGTACATCATCGAGGCTGTGAATATCTGTGGTCGGGCCACGGCAGTGGTGGAAGTGAACGTCTTAGGTGAGTGAGGCCGTCATTTCAAAACTGGGCAAACTCATTGCAGTTACTTTTTGAAATCAAGCAGGATGTAAAAAAAATGGTTTTTTCCCTGAGTGTGTAATGTCCTCCACAGACAAACCTGGACCACCAGCTGCTTTTGACATCACAGAAGTGACCAATGAATCATGCCTTCTAACATGGAACCCACCACGTGATGATGGTGGATCTAAAATCACAAACTATGTTGTGGAGAGAAGAGCGACTGACAGTGAAGTATGGCATAAGCTCTCATCAACTGTCAAGGATACAAACTACAAGGCAACCAAACTAACACCCAACAAAGAATACATCTTCAGAGTTGCTGCAGAAAACATGTATGGTGTTGGTGAACCAGTTCAGGCCTCTCCAATAGTAGCTAAATTTCAGTTTGGTAAGTTTCTCATTAATCCATTGGCCAAAATTTTTTTTAAAAGATTCTTGTGTCAAACTTGGATTTGGGTGTCATATTTATATATAGGACATGTAACACTTGTATCATTATCCTGCCTATAGATCCACCTGGACCTCCAACTCGCCTAGAACCTTCTGATATAACTAAAGATGCAGTTACTCTCACATGGTGTGAGCCAGACGATGATGGTGGCAGCCCAATCACTGGATACTGGGTTGAAAGATTAGATCCTGATACCGATAAATGGGTCAGATGCAATAAGATGCCAGTAAAGGACACAACATATAGGTATGTCCAATATCTCCATCAAGATGTTAAGATAGCACTATATATGATTTTTTATTCTTTAGCATTCCTTTTGATATACATTCTTATATATTACCATAAAATTTTAAATTATTTTTATATTTTGTGTTACCACATAATTTCAAAAATGATGTAAATTCCATTTAAGGGCACATTTCTTAATTTCTTTACTATAAAATATTTACTTTCTGTAAGTTGCAAAGTGGTCTTCCAGTATGTTATGAGAATGATCACTATTATAGATACTATGATTACATTGGTACATTTGACCAAATCTAAATTTATAATGAAACAATTTCAGTTAAATTTCGGTATCAGTTTTTTACAATTTAAACAAATTAGCCCCTTCTGCATTAAATACACAGAGGTTTCTGCTGATCTTGGTATCCAATTCATACTTTGTCCCTAATTCAGAGTGAAAGGTCTCACCAATAAGAAAAAATACCAATTCCGTGTGTTGGCTGAAAATCTTGCTGGACCTGGAAAACCAAGTAGATCAACTGAACCAATCTTAATAAAGGATCCCATAGGTATTATTTATATATCTTTCTGTGGTGATTTTGAAGCTTCCATTAATTCCTTTTTTGACAAACCTAAATAATTGTTTTATTTCATTGGTTTGCAGACCCTCCATGGCCTCCTGGAAAACCAACTGTGAAAGATGTAGGCAAAACATCATTGATGTTGAATTGGACAAAGCCAGAACATGATGGAGGGGCAAAGATTGAGTCTTATATCATTGAAATGCTAAAGACCGGAACAGATGACTGGGTCCGAGTGGCTGAAGGTGTTCCCACCACTCAGCATTTGCTCACTGGTCTCATGGAAGGTCAGGAATACTCATTCCGAGTTAGAGCTGTGAACAAGGCTGGGGAAAGTGAGCCCAGTGAACCCAGTGACCCTGTGCTTTGCAGGGAAAAACTATGTAAGTCACTCTTGATGTTTAAGGTATATAAATTGTTCTAAAGTACAACTGAGAACTACAATATGAGAAAAATGAAAACCTCATTACTAGATTATTTCATCCTTGCTTTATGTGATTTCCTAGTGACTACGAGAGAATTCAGTGAAGACTGAATGAATATTGGACAATAAAAAAATCAAATTCTCTTTTTCTTTAGATCCTCCATCACCACCTCGCTGGCTTGAAGTTATTAATATCACAAAAAATACAGCAGACCTCAAGTGGACAGTTCCTGAGAAAGATGGAGGGTCCCCCATCACCAACTACATTGTGGAAAAGAGAGACGTGAGGCGAAAAGGCTGGCAAACAGTGGACACAACTGTCAAGGACACCAAGTGCACAGTAACCCCACTGACAGAGGGCTCTCTATACGTGTTCCGAGTTGCTGCAGAAAATGCCATAGGACAAAGTGACTACTGTGAAATTGAGGACTCTGTCCTGGCCAAAGACACCTTTAGTATGTTCTCTAACTTCATCTTTGTGACACCATTTGTAGTAGATTATCACTTTTCCCTCTGGTTTTTCTAACCATTGAATATTTTGCTTCTAGCCACCCCTGGGCCACCCTATGCTCTGGCAGTGGTTGATGTAACCAAGCGACATGTTGACCTGAAGTGGGAACCACCGAAAAATGATGGTGGACGACCAATACAGAGGTAGAATTTTAATTAATTCACAAAGAATAATTTATACTCCACTGAAAATTCTTCACTTTGTTTTCCCTATTAATGCTAATGAAATGCTTTATTTCAATAGATATATCATTGAGAAGAAAGAAAAGTTAGGGACCCGTTGGGTGAAAGCTGGAAAGACCTCAGGACCTGACTGTAACTTCAGAGTAACTGATGTCATTGAAGGAACAGAGGTCCAGTTTCAAGTTCGGGCAGAAAATGAAGCTGGAGTTGGTCACCCAAGTGAACCCACAGAAATCCTGGCAATTGAAGATCCAAAAAGTAAGTAGTATCAGTTATGCAAAGGATACTGTCTAGAGCTTGATGATGAGATCACGGATGTGAATGTTTCACTCTTCTTTCAGGTCCTCCTTCACCTCCACTTGACTTGCATGTGACTGACGCTGGGCGAAAGCACATTGCCATTGCCTGGAAGCCTCCAGAGAAAAATGGTGGAAGTCCTATTATAGGATACCATGTTGAAATGTGTCCGGTAGGCACTGAGAAATGGATGCGAGTTAATTCTCGCCCAATAAAAGACCTGAAATTCAAAGTTGAAGAAGGTGTTGTTCCTGACAAGGAGTATGTTCTGAGAGTGAGAGCTGTCAATGCTGTTGGTGTCAGTGAGCCATCTGAAATCTCCGAAAATGTGGTTGCCAAAGACCCAGACTGTAAGAATAGAGTTTCCTTTATAATTAATAAAACAGGCTTTGCTTACACATTGCACTTTGACATATTTTTTTCTCCTCTTTTGGCTATCTTACAGGCAAGCCAACAATTGATATGGAGACTCACGACATTGTGGTTATTGAAGGTGAAAAGTTAAGCATTCCTGTTCCCTTCAGAGCTGTCCCAGTTCCAACCGTTAGTTGGCATAAAGATGGCAAAGAAGTCAAAGCAAGTGACAGATTAACAATGAAGAACGATCACATCTCTGCATACCTTGAAGTTCCCAAGAGTGTCCATGCAGATGCTGGAGTTTATACCATTACGCTGGAAAACAAACTCGGCTCAGCAACTGGCTCAATCAATGTCAAAGTCATAGGTAATCATTCTTTGATGGAATACCAGATATTCTTCTTCATGTGTTAGGAAAATTAGTTAACTTTGCAGTGTTAGTATAAGGGTTTCATGAGTTGGCCATTTCCAGATGATTTCTTTCCCGTATGAGAAGCAAAGCAATTTAGAGGTGAAATTGCCAGTTAAATTCTGATTAAACTAAGTTACTTCTGTTGTAATTACTGGCATGTTAAGTACTAAATAAAACATAGAGTATACCCAAAGAATGTTTAAATTGCCAATATTCATTTGTTAATTGTATTTGCATTTGTCCATAGTGTTTTCACCAGAATCAGTAACATTTTCTACCCCGTCCCATGTGGATGGTGTTTTAAAAATTTGTGCAGGGGGAGGGGGGCAACTTTGCTTGGAACAAAGACTCAGGGGGACTACTGACATTTAGTAATTGGGGTCCAAGGATGCTAAATGGCCTGCAGTGTAAAGGGGGGGATACTCCAACACATCAAAGATTATCCCACCCAAAATGTGGATAGTCCCACTTAGAAAAAGAGTGTACTATAACATGCTGACTTTTCATCTTACAATAATAATCATTTTATTTTTAATAGGCTTACCTGGACCATGCAAAGATATTAAAGCAAGTGACGTGACCAAGAGTTCTTGTAAATTAACATGGGAACCTCCAGAATATGATGGTGGAAGCCCAATCCTTCATTATGTCCTGGAACGCAGAGAGGCTGGGAGAAGGACATATATACCAGTCATGTCCGGTGAGAACAAACTGTCTTGGACCGTAAAAGATCTCATACCAAATGGTGAATACTTCTTCCGTGTTAAAGCTGTCAACAAGATTGGTGGAGGCGAATATATTGAACTGAAAAATCCAGTCATTGCTCAAGATCCAAAGCGTAAGTTTGGGCATGGATATAATATAGCTAGGAATTAATATGCAATTTTTTATTTTACAAAGACGGGTTTATATTATACACGTACATATTAACAAGGTTTTCTTATCCTTCAGAGCCCCCTGATCCACCTGTAGATGTTGAGGTTCATAATCCTACAGCTAAGGCAATGACTATTACATGGAAGCCACCTTTGTATGATGGAGGGAGCAAGATAATGGGTTACATCATAGAAAAGATTGCTAAGGGTGAAGACAAATGGAAGAGGTGCAATGAACACCTAGTACCAGTCCTGACCTATACAGCAAAAGGACTTGAAGAGGGAAAGGAATACCAGTTCCGAGTGAGAGCAGAAAATGCTGCTGGCATTAGTGAACCTTCTCGGGCCACTCCTCCAACCAAAGCTGTAGATCCTATTGGTAAGTTTTGTTTCATGGAGTTGCCATTTTCCCATTGTACGGTAAAAGAGAATAATGTTTTATCAGATGTTTTGATCAGAATTGAAAGCAATTTCCGTCTTTAATCATTACAGATGCCCCAAAGGTCATTATGAGAACAAGCCTCGAAGTGAAACGAGGTGATGAAATAGCACTTGATGCAACCATCTCTGGGTCACCTTACCCAACTATTACATGGCTAAAGGATGAAAAAGTCATTACCCCAGAAGAAATTAAGAAGCGAGTAGCACCCACAATTAGGAGGAAGAGGGGTGAAGTTCAAGAAGAAGAAGAACCATTTGTCCTGCCTCTGACAGAACGTTTGAGTATCGACAACAGTAAAAAAGGAGAATCTCAGCTACGCGTCCGAGATTCTCTGCGACCTGACCATGGCCTGTATATGATCAAAGCTGAAAATGACCATGGTATTGCCAAAGCTCCTTGTACTGTTTGTGTGCTAGGTAAGTAGGTAAAGCTACACTTCTCCATGGAAGAAAGTCTATATAAGAGTTTTAGTAAAACATGAAAAAGGGGTTTGGGCCAGGGGGAAGGGGGATAAAAGAAGTAGGAAATAGCTTCAGCCAGGTATCCTCAGTCCCATTTTTCCTCCCAGCTACGTAAATGAAATCAACCAAACTTGTTGTTTGTTAGCTCATGTGATACAAAGACAGATGTAGGAAAAACAGAAGTTTACATTAAAGGGGCATGCTGACATTGACATTTTCCATTGCAACCCCTTCTACGTAAATTTTTAATCACTGCTGTCTTTTGAAATATCAGATACACCGGGACCACCAATCAACTTTGTATGTGAAGATATTAGAAAGAACTCTGTCCTCTGTAAATGGGAACCACCCCTTGATGATGGTGGCAGTGAAATTATAAACTACACCTTGGAAAAGAAAGACAAGACAAAACCTGACTCAGAGTGGATTACTCTCACTTCAACACTTAGACACTGCAAATACTCAGTGACAAAACTGATTGAAGGAAAAGAGTACCTCTTTCGTGTAAGAGCTGAAAATAGGTTTGGGCCTGGACCACCATGTGTTTCAAAGCCACTTATAGCTAAAGATCCATTTGGTAAGGTTCTTTTAGCATCTACACTTTGCCTTTTTATCATATGCATGGGTATATACATTATCATAGCTTATAAACTTGAATTTTTATATCATACTAGGGAATTAATTGAAATATGCAATATTTTTTTCTTTTATCAGAACCACCTGATGCACCAGATAAGCCCATTGTAGAAGATATAACCAGCAACAGTATGCTAGTGAAATGGAATGAACCAAAAGATAATGGAAGTCCCATCTTGGGTTATTGGCTTGAAAAACGTGAGGTTAATAGTACACATTGGTCTCGTGTCAACAGAAGCCTTCTGAATTCTTTGAAGACCAATGTAGAAGGTCTATTAGAAGGACTCACCTATGTCTTCAGAGTATGTGCCGAAAATGCAGCTGGACCTGGAAAGTTCAGTCCCCCTTCAGATCCCAAAACAGCACGTGATCCAATCTGTAAGTAATTTCTTACGAAGAGAGTAGGGTACAGCATGGTGACTATAATTAAGTCACTTAATTAAGTACTATATTATATGCTTGAAAGTTGTTAAGAGAGTGGATCTTGAATGTTATCACTACCAAAAGAAGGATAATTATGTAAGGGGATAGAGGTATAAACTAACATTGTGGTAATCATTTTGCAATATATGTATCAAATCATTATGTTGTATACCTTAACCTTACAAAAAAAAAAAAAGCAAACAAAATACTAACAATGACTACAGACACATATTAAGGTTACAGTGTAAAATTTTAAAAATATCTGTATATATAACTTAAAGGTTTCAGAAGACAGTACTTACCCATATTACATGCAATGCATTCTGGAAAAAGTGGATAGAGTAATTTTTGTGCATTTTAAAAGCTTCAGTGAGTTTTGATTTGTGTCTCTGCATTCATTCTAGCTCCACCAGGGCCACCTGTCCCAAGAGTCACTGACACAAGCTCTACAACTATTGATCTAGAATGGGAACCCCCAGCTTTCAATGGCGGTGGGGAAATTGTTGGCTACTTTGTCGATAAGCAGCTGGTTGGCACAAATGAATGGTCACGCTGCACAGAGAAGATGATCAAGGCCTGTCAGTATACTGTCAAAGAAATCCGAGAGGGCGCCGATTATAAACTTCGAGTGAGTGCTGTCAATGCTGCAGGTGAAGGACCACCGGGAGAGACAGGACCTGTTACTGTGGCTGAACCACAAGGTAACTTAAAAGTTACATGAATAAGATTATGGATATTTTCCTTGTATGGGATTTTTTTTTTCCATCTTTCTTGGGCTAACATATTACTGTTCTCTTTAAAACAGAGCCTCCAACTGTGGAACTAGATGTTTCTGTCAAAGCTGGAATACAAATAATGGCTGGAAAGACTCTTAGAATTCCAGCTGTGGTAACTGGTCGTCCAGTGCCTACCAGAGTATGGACCATAGAAGAAGGGGAGCTGGATAAAGACCGCGTTGTCATAGAGAACGTTGGAGCCAAATCTGAGCTAATTATCAAGAATGCATTGAGAAAAGATCATGGCAGATATGTGATTACAGCTACCAATAGCTGTGGTTCCAAATTTGCAGCAGCCAGGGTAGAAGTTTTTGGTAAGGAACGTTACATGGATTTTCATAGGATTTCCCTAAGCTGTACAGTTTATCTCATTGATTTTTATGTTGGGGTTTTTTTAAATTATTATCATTTTTCAGATGTTCCTGGACCAGTTCTTGACTTAAAACCTGTTGTAACAAATAGAAAGATGTGTTTACTTAACTGGTCTGACCCAGCTGATGATGGAGGAAGTGAAATCACAGGATTCATTATTGAAAGAAAAGATGCTAAGATGCATACCTGGAGACAACCAATTGAGACTGAGAGATCTAAATGTGACATCACGGGTCTCATTGAGGGGCAAGAATATATGTTCCGTGTGATTGCCAAGAACAAGTTTGGCTGTGGCCCTCCTGTTGAAATAGGACCAATTCTTGCAGTTGATCCACTAGGTAAAAGAGGTTTTCATTGTGTTTGCTTCTAGTTATGTCATTTATTTATTGAGCCTGATGGCTTTGAACTCCCCAACAGTCCCATGATCTATAGCTAGAGAGTGATAAGAAAGGTAAATCTAATAACTACTAGCAACTTTAAGAATACTGTATTTGCTATAATTTCAATGTAATTTGTGGCTCACTGTAATGTTTGCACAAATCCATGCATGATTTTGTGTACTGAAAAACCTGAATCTACTGAAGCTTAGCAGTAACCTAAAAATAGAAATACTACATCTCTGCATAGAATGCACTGGAGTAATTCATTTAATACTTTAGTAGTTAAAGGCAAGTCACTATTTTTGGAAGATTACAGGATAGCGAACAGCCTTATGATAAATGCCTTAGTCTTCCTTCAGCCCTCAAGTAGTCTCCACGCTGGATATAGGATACAGAGACCCAGAATCAGAAAAAGCCACCAGAGAACAGAAATCTAACCAAAGGAAATCTCCTTAAGCAATATGAACAAATGTGAAACCCTAAAATTGCACACACTTGGAAATGCATCCTGACACCCCATCCAAGAAAGCAAAATCCGTGAGGATGACCCATTCCCCAAGAAACAGAGGCATTATTCCTCCTCCACCATCACCTCCCTACCGACCAAAAAATAAAACTACATCCTCACTGTGACAGCTCATCTCAAATATGTCCACTATAGGTCAAGTTGTACCAGAGGTATCAGAACAGAGCTGAGCTTCCACCACAAAGCTCAGCTTCTGGTTGCAATAATAATCAACAGGAGAGCATTAGGGTCTAGTTTTAACATTCACACTTATTCTTTGTTTTGTCCTTTGGGCACAAAACTATAGTAGCATTATATAAATTCTCTTTCCACTCCATTTTAAACCCACAATTGGAGGCAATTTGGTTCAAAGTTTGTTCAGAAGACCTATCCACTGTCTGTTAATAAAGGAAACACTTTGATCTCAGCTGGTCATCCAAAGCAAAACTTCACAGACCTTCTCTTCTACTTCATTAGGATTTGAAGCTTTCCCAGTGACAGAGGTGTAAAACATCTAAAAATGGTAAAAATAACAAAAGCATACATGCCCTTCGATTTACTTTTAATCAACAGTTTTGACTGTAAACTTACTAAGACAAATTCTGCCTATTATGAATGTCTCTCATTCTGGTAACTGATATGTTTTCAGAAGGATTTTAAAGATGGATGTAAGGTTATGCTAAACAGAAACCTCTTTTTCACTTAATTAATTTGAAGTGAAATACTCTCTCTTATATGAATATTTATTTGATGCTTGTCATTTCAACTTGCCTCTGGTTAAAGGTCCTCCAGCATCTCCTGAGAGGCTCACATACACAGAAAGGACAAAGTCCACTATCACCCTTGACTGGAAAGAGCCCCGCAGTAATGGTGGCAGCCCCATCCAAGGCTATATCATTGAAAAACGGCGTCATGACAAACCCAACTTTGAAAGAGTTAACAAGCGACTCTGCCCAACCACATCTTTTCTGGTTGAAGATCTTGATGATCACCAAATGTATGAATTCCGCGTCAAAGCTGTCAATGCAATTGGGGAAAGTGAACCATCCCTGCCTCTTAATGTGGTCATACAAGATGACGAAGGTGTGGAATCTGAGCCTGATTTTAGTGCACTTTATGGTGCTGCCTTTATCTCATAGGTTGAGCAAACATCCTTATGACTTTTTTTTTCTTTCCCTTCTCTTTGCAGTGCCTCCAACTATTAAGTTGCGCCTGTCTGTTCGAGGAGACACTATCAAAGTTAAGGCAGGAGAGCCTGTTAACATCCCTGCAGATGTGACAGGCCTTCCGATGCCTAAGATTGAATGGTCCAAGAATGAAACTGTGATCGAAAAACCCACTGATGCACTTAAGATAACCAAGGAGGAAGTATCCCGAAGTGAGGCAAAAACCGAGATTATCATTCCCAAAGCAGTCCGGGAAGACAAGGGCACTTACACCATTACTGCTTCCAATCGCCTGGGCTCGGTGTTCCGAAATGTTCATGTGGAAGTATATGGTAAGGGACCCGCTTTCTTAGCTCAAAACGAAGTCCAGTGTCTGTTTAAAAATTGTCTTCTCATTCTCCTCTCTGGGTTCCTTTCCAGATCGTCCATCACCACCAAGAAATCTTGCTGTTACGGATATTAAAGCTGAATCCTGCTACTTGACATGGGATGCCCCTCTAGACAATGGTGGCAGTGAAATCACCCATTATATCATTGACAAACGTGATGCAAGCAGGAAGAAAAGTGAATGGGAAGAAGTCACCAACACTGCTGTAGAGAGGAAATATGGGGTAAACTATTCTAAATGTTTTCTTATACAGATTAAAAGGACACGACTCTGAATTAACACCATTCTGGCATAACCTTGGAATTTAATGATTAAACTCAAAACTGCACATAAAAAGATTTATCGTAGTTTCTAGGACCATGCACATAAGGCCACGTAGTAAATACTATTTGGTAAACCAAGTCTCTTTTATTTGAGAGATCCACTAATAGGTATAATAAATACACACATTCTTATTTTTTTAATTTATTTAAATTCAATTAGCCAACATATAGTACATCATTAAGTTTTTTATGTAGTGTTCAATGATTTATTACTTGCATATGCTTTCTCCACATTTGAGTCTATGTATTTTTAAATGATACATTTACTTGATTTTAACAGATTTCTTTTTATAGTCTTCCCTAGGAAAAGAACTTGAATTTTAAAATAAGTGAAATCAACATAAGTATGTTGTCTTTAAGAAATCACTATTCATCTGATTTCTAGGTCTGGAAACTTATCCCCAACGGTCAGTACGAGTTCCGAGTTAGGGCAGTGAATAAATATGGAATCAGTGATGACTGCAAATCAGATAAAGTTGTCATTCAAGATCCCTTCCGCCCTCCTGGGCCTCCGGGAAAACCAAAAGTTCTGGAGCGCACCAAAGGGTCGATGCTTGTGAGCTGGACCCCTCCTCTGGACAATGGCGGCTCTCCAATTACTGGCTACTGGCTGGAGAAGAGAGAAGAGGGAGGTGCCTACTGGTCACGTGTTAGCCGAGCACCAATAACCAAAGTGGGATTGAAAGATGTGGAATTTAACGTTCCCCGCTTGATTGAAGGTGTTAAATACCAGTTCAGAGCAATGGCAATAAATGCTGCCGGAGTTGGTCCTCCCAGTGAACCATCAGATCCAGCTGTTGCAGGAGATCCTATATGTAAGTATGCTTCCATTTCTGGAGTTTACAAAGAGCAAAGCCACTAAATGGATAATTCTGCTCTTAAATTTCTTGCATTTTTTATGCCAAATTATTTATTAAAGTAAAAGCCCCATACTTACATAGAGTATCAGAAGTACATATATGTGTATACGTTTAGACATACATTCACACTACACACAGCTATATGTGTGTATACATATGCATATGTATACACGTATGTAAAATCATATAGTTTTTAAATTGTTGGCTTAAGCCTATCACAATGCTGAAGACCCTGGACTATAAGCTCCTCTCTGTTCCATACCCCTATCCCATTAGATACTATGAAAATTATCTCCCTCCCTAAAGAAACCCTCTAGTTGAGAGTTCAATGAAAGGCAAAATGTTAACTTTTCAATAATATATATTGACCAAAGATACAAGATTCTCAAGCACAGTCCATGAGGTCGAATAAAAGAAAAAAAATTCTTCCAAAAGATTTAGCAGATCAGTTCAAAAATTAAAATATGGCCTTAATGATTAATTATATTTGCTATGTATCTGATTAGAGTCTCTGTCAAAAAAAAATATTCAGCTACCTGTTAAAAAGATTGAAATGCTCTAAGTTCTACATGGAGCATATATATATAATGAACTGTTCATTCAGCAAGCTCGTACTGAATGTGTGCTATGTGCAAGGAACTGTGCTAGGCACTAGAGAGGAAGAGCGAGGGTTAAAAAGACTTTAATGGTAAAGCACTGTCAAGAACGTACAGGATGGTTATGCATCGACCTCATCCCTAAAGGGCATACATTAGTTTGTGTTCAAAGGTTTACCAGCTAATGATGAAATCATTTGTTTTTAATTTGAAGGTAAATTAAAATAAGTTTTTAGTAGAGAATATTGCAGAGTCTCTTCAAAGGGATCTTAAAATAGCTTTTCACCAATTGTGTATAAATACAATATAGATCTACCTAGAGATCGTGTATAGTCTTTTTAATCCCAGTTAGTTGTTTGCTTATTTTGTTTTCACATTAATGCGAAATGAAAAGAGACTATTTCTTATATTCTCTTCTCTGGAAGGTATTCTTTCAGAATTCCTACTTTAATATTTAGTAGATTAAATCTGGCATTCCATTGGCTTCCAAATTTGATAAACTTTTTTTTCTTCTTCTTCTTAGATCCACCTGGGCCACCTTCTTGCCCAGAGGTCAAAGATAAAACAAAGTCCAGCATCTCTCTAGCATGGAAACCTCCAGCCAAAGATGGTGGCAGTCCGATCAAAGGATACATCGTAGAAATGCAAGAAGAAGGCAGTACTGACTGGAAAAGAGTAAATGAGCCAGACAAACTGCTAACCACCTGTGAATGTGTGGTGCCAAATCTGAAAGAACTCCGCAAGTACAGATTCAGAGTGAAAGCTGTCAATGAAGCCGGTGAATCTGAACCAAGTGATACAACTGGAGAGATCCCCGCCACTGATATTCAAGGTACTCATCTTTTATTGAATTTATGTATTCATTTGATCTGATTATGAAGGTAATTTCCCGAAGATAAGCCACTTACTTTTTTTAAAAAAGTAAGCTAAATCCTGTTATATTATTCATGGTATTGCAGAGGTACCAGAAGTTTTTATTGACATTGGAGCACAAGACTGTCTGGTCTGTCAAGCTGGCTCCCAAATTAGGATTCCTGCTGTCATCAGGGGACGCCCAACACCAAAATCATCGTGGGAATTTGATGGAAAGGCAAAGAAGGCAGTGAAGGTAAGAAAAATATAATTTTCTGGGTCTCCCATTGAATCACTCTAAGGAATATTAACACTACAATCATCTTCTTTTCTAACAGGATGGAGTTCATGATATACCCGAGGATGCACAGGTAAAAAGAAAAAATAGAAGTGATTCAGAATATAGTTGACTGCGGTACTGCTCTTATCTCATCTGATGTATGACTACTGTTTTCTTTGTAGCTGGAGACTGCTGAAAACTCATCAGTAATTATAATTCCGGAATGCAAACGATCTCACTCAGGCAAATACAGCATCACAGCCAAGAATAAAGCAGGACAGAAGACAGCACATTGCAGAGTCAAAGTCATGGGTAAGAAAGACTTTAAAAGTGACCACAGAAGAAGAACAAATTATTTTAAACAAAGTGCCATTGTTTATATGGTGACTTGCATCCAACAGATGTACCAGGACCACCCAAAGATCTGAAAGTCAGTGACATCACAAGGGGTAGTTGCAGACTCACATGGAAGATGCCAGATGATGATGGAGGAGACAGAATCAAAGGTTATGTTATAGAGAAGAAGACTATTGATGGAAAAGCCTGGACTAAAGTCAATCCAAACTGTGGAAGCACCACATTTGTGGTTCCTGATCTCATCTCTGAACAGCAGTATTTCTTCCGTGTGCGTGCAGAAAACCGTTTCGGTATTGGTGCACCTGCGGAAACCGTTCAGAGGACCACGGCCAGAGATCCAATATGTAAGTTTTTTTAAAATCTGAGATTAAAATAGTTTCTCAAATTTGAAATATATTATTATAAACAGTGCTTAATCCTTCCTTTACCTATTTTTAAAGATCCTCCTGATCCTCCCATTAAACTCAAGATTGGCCTCATAACAAAGAACACAGTACACCTATCATGGAAACCCCCAAAGAATGATGGGGGCTCCCCTGTCACCCACTATATTGTTGAGTGCCTTGCATGGGACCCTACTGGGAAAAAGAAAGAAGCATGGAAACAGTGCAATAAGCGTGATGTGGAAGAACTAGAATTTACTGTTGAAGACCTCATCGAGGGTGGCGAATATGAATTCAGAGTCAAGGCTGTCAACATTGCAGGAGTCAGCAAACCTTCAGCCACTGTGGGCCCAGTGACTGTCAAAGACCAGACTTGTAAGTCCCAGCATATTCACTGAGAATGTTCTCTTTAGGAATGCTTTCCTAGAAATTTAATATTAGTCCAAAGTAAAAAGAGAAATATCTGTACATCCGGAGACTACTGTGAGTCGAGTGTGAACATGGGCGTATTAATCTCTCATTCCTTCAACTTCTACATAATTATCATATTTCCTTACGTATTACCTTTCCCTTATTTGAAGGAGATGATGTTTGGAATTTCCTTACTATAATTTTCTGCATGATCCTCAAAAGGGAAAGAAAGTAAGCAGTTATTTGCTTAGCAACTTCTGAGCCCACTTATCTATCTTCACAATCAAGTTTCTTTTTCTCTAAGAAAAAGATACATCCATTTTAATACATGAATAGACAAATATGGTAATAAGTCTTCCTCTCTTATTGTTATCATCCCTGTTGCTGTGTGTTTATTCAGTTCTTCTAAAATTGGGAGGGTTGTAGTCACTACCCTCTTTGCATATTCTTCTACTAGATTCATGGAAAAAGGGAAAGTTGCTTTGCCTCTACTAGCAGTTATATTTCTTAGAAAGGGAGTTCTCTCAGAATAAAAATAGTAAGTCCTCTCATAACTCTGCATATTTAAGGAAATATGCATGTATATTAAAGGGAATACATGAAAGAACTCCTAAGCCTAAGCTACTACAATCTTCACTTCTCTCTGCCCTTTTTCAGTATCTACATGCATAATAACACCAGGTAAGAGAGAGGCAACAGCTGATTACATAGCCACATGTAGGTCCAATAAAGGATGATGACTACATATACCTGCTCTCCAAACTGGTATAAATTAAAATCAAATCTGTTCTTTATATTGGGCTGGGCTATGAAGCCTGCCTACAGTAGATACAAATAGCTTTATAGGCACTGTAAATTCTACTTTCTGTCGCTAGTGACCACCTATTTTTTTTTTTTTAATAATCTAGGCCCACCATCAATTGAGCTAAAAGAATTCATGGAGGTTGAAGAAGGAACCGACGTTAACATTGTGGCCAAAATTAAAGGTGTGCCATTCCCGACACTGACCTGGTTCAAAGCTCCTCCTAGGAAGCCTGACAACAAAGAGCCTGTTCTCTATGACACCCACGTCAACAAACTGGTGGTGGATGATACTTGCACCTTAGTTATTCCACAGTGTCGCAGGAGTGACACTGGCTTATATACCATCACAGCTGTGAATAATCTGGGAACAGCATCAAAGGAGATGAGACTGAATGTCCTCGGTAAAGATAGCGTGGCTTCATTAAAACTACATGTTTTTCTGTTCCTAAATATATTATTTGGCTTTAAAACCATTCTTCTAATATTTTTTTTTCCTTTTTAAAACCATTTTAGGTCGTCCTGGCCCTCCAGTGGGACCAATAAAGTTTGAATCTATTTCAGCAGCTCAAATGACATTATCTTGGCTTCCACCTTTGGATGATGGAGGGTCTAAGATAACAAACTATGTAATTGAGAAGAGAGAGGCTAACAGGAAGACCTGGGTGCGTGTCTCCAGTGAACCTAAAGAGTGCACATACACAATTCCCAAATTGCTAGAAGGCCATGAATATGTATTCCGAATCATGGCCCAGAACAAATTTGGCATTGGGGAACCTCTTGACAGTGAACCTGAAACAGCAAGAAACCTCTTCTGTAAGTAGGACTACGTTTTACATATAAAATCACTCTTATCTGTTGTTTTTCATAATTTCTTAGAAATCAGTGTGATTTCTTTTCCATAGCTGTCCCTGGAGCACCAGATAAACCAACAGTTAGCAGCGTGACTCGCAACTCCATGACTGTCAACTGGGAAGAGCCAGAATATGATGGAGGCTCTCCTGTGACAGGATACTGGCTAGAAATAAAAGACACCACTTCAAAGAGATGGAAGAGAGTTAACCGAGATCCTATCAAAGCCATGACTTTGGGTGTTTCTTATAAAGTGACTGGTCTTATCGAAGGTTCTGATTATCAGTTCCGTGTGTATGCCATCAATGCTGCTGGCATGGGTCCTGCAAGTCTGCCATCAGACCCAGTGACTGCTAGAGATCCAATTGGTAAGCCTTGAAACCATTCCTTCCCCCCTTCCACCGGCCCCCACCCCCGCAAAGTGCCATGGAAAAGTCAAGAATACTAATGTATATTGGTTCTTTCCAGCCCCTCCTGGTCCTCCCATTCCCAAAGTCACAGATTGGACTAAATCATCTGTGGATCTGGAGTGGTCTCCCCCACTAAAAGATGGTGGATCCAAAGTAACCGGATACATCGTTGAATATAAAGAAGAAGGAAAAGAAGAATGGGAACAGGTAGCTAACTCTTGGCATTATGGAAATATATTATAAATAAGCTAAAAGTGTAGCTGTTATTTTGAATTCCATTAATTTCTATTTGTATTTTTTATTAAGAAATCAAAAAAAAAACATAATTACAACTGATAATCCAAACATCTGTTATGTCAAAAATTCAATCAAAAGTTAAGTTATATTGCCGTTATTAAAAACACAATTCCTGGCAAGACCTTTCATTCAGTGTTTACCTGTAATATCTGATCCCCAAAACCTAATCTGGCAACAGTTTTCCCAAACAGAGTAGTTAAATATGCTGTTGGTTATACTTTAGAAAGCCATTAAAACAAGAAGCTACAAAGAACTGAATGCAGGTGATCCTTCCCTAGGGTAAAGATAAAGAAGTGAGAGGAACAAAGCTTGTTGTGACAGGGTTAAAAGAAGGAGCTTTCTACAAATTCAGAGTTAGAGCAGTCAACATTGCCGGCATTGGAGAACCTGGAGAAGTCACAGATGTCATTGAAATGAAGGACAGAATTGGTAATTATTCACCCTTCTGTTATTTTATCCATATTTGTGTTTTGGATTGGGAATGAAAACCACATTTGTAATTTTCGATTGTGTTCCAGTGTCACCTGACCTTCAGCTAGATGCCAGTGTCAGAGACAGAATTGTGGTCCATGCTGGAGGGGTGATCCGTATAATCGCATATGTGTCTGGAAAACCTCCTCCAACTGTCACCTGGAACATGAATGAAAGAGCATTACCTCAAGAAGCTACCATTGAGACCACAGCCATTAGCTCCTCCATGGTCATCAAGAATTGCCAGAGGAGCCACCAAGGTGTCTATTCTCTTCTTGCCAAAAATGCAGGGGGAGAAAGAAAGAAGACCATTATCGTTGATGTACTAGGTAAATACCTTTAATTTGTCCATGCGGCTTTTAAAAATAACATTTTTACTTCATCTACAGCAAAGCTATGTTATAATAAAACTTATGTTAAAAATATTTTGGAAAATAACTGAACGTAATAAAAAAAAAAAAAAAGAAAGAAAATAAGAAAAATCACCCACAATCCCACTGACCGCATTTAAATATCTTTCCTCTTTTTTTGTCTTGTTCATATTTTATATTGTTGTACTCCTATAGTTTTATATGTTGCCTTTTTATATAACATTAAAAAGTTATATTTTTATGTTATATAAAAAGTTTTTTATAACAAGGTTTTGTATATTGCCTTTTTACATAACACACCACCATTAGCACTTACTATGTTTTATAGTTTTCATAAAAGCAACTTTCCTGCAAATGTACATGAATATCTAATAATTTACTAAGGTTGATCAATTTCACATCATGACAGTGTATCCTTCTTTGCTAATTATAATAAAGCAAAAATCTCTGTGAAGGGTTTCAGTATTCTAATTGAAAAGCATCATATTTGATTATCAATATTACATTTCTAGTCACTGAATATAGAGGTGAACTCTACAAGGCTTTTTCGTGCCTCTTGCTGGCCGCTTAATTCTAGTGATTTGCTCTAGAAAAGTGAAGCCCTCCCACTCAGATTTCTCTCTCAGTATGTCTCTAGGCACAACCAAACTCCAAACAATGAGTTTTTATGTGAAAAATAACTGGCTCTCTATTGAACATAATTAATGTTATGTAAACATGTTATGTTTTCATTAATGAAAATGGCATGAGGAAAAAGATCCCATGGACCAATAGTCCTACAAGCTTTTAGGTTACTTTCAAGCTCCTAAACACCTGTTATTTTATCTTGAGAACCAGTACCCTTTCAAGATTGAATTCCAACCCTCTCAAAGGTCCTTCTGAGATGTGGGGACTCCTGTGCTGCTTATTGATTTACTAGTCACCTAGAAAAAGCTCTCCCTCCCTTTCCTCCCTGGAGGGTAAACTAGATACAGAAAGTAGCCATGGCCACCCCTTCTCCTGTCTCCTTCTGTGCCTTCCAGCAACTCCCTCCTATCTGACTTACAAATTACACACACACACAAAAAAAGTATAAATATACATATATAAATGCCCATATGTTATATATATATATACACACACACGCACACATTAGCTTCTACTAAAACACTGGCAAACAGTAATTACTATAAATGTACTTCATTTAAAAATATGGTTGAATATAGATACCGTGGGGAAGAAAAAAATCAATAGGCACAAAATCTTATTTGTAACATTTTTGTCTCCTTTTTAAAAACAGAGGGTAACAAATATTGAGCCCTGTTGTTAATTGAAAACAAACAACTAGAAATTATTTCCTCTTATTTCCAGACGTGCCAGGTCCTGTTGGAATACCATTCCAGGCTCACAACCTAACCAATGACTCCTGCAAACTGACATGGTTTTCTCCAGAAGATGATGGAGGCTCTCCAATCACCAATTATGTCATTGAGAAGCGTGAATCTGACCGCAGAGCATGGACCCCAGTGACATATACAGTTACCCGGCAAAATGCTACTGTCCAGGGTCTCATTCAAGGAAAAGCCTACTTTTTCCGAATTGCAGCAGAAAACAGTGTTGGCATAGGCCCATTTACTGAGACACCAACTGCACTTGTCATCAGAGAGCCAATAAGTAAGTGCAATTTAAAACAATTTCATCCTAAATCAGTTCTTCACTCATTTAGTAAAAGAGGATGGTGACAAAATATGTGTTTAGGCGCCAAACATTTCATTCCTTTGACAAGCATTCAGCAGACAAATGCTCAATCTGATGTTGGTAGTGTTTGAATGTGATTGTGAAAGACATTTTGGGAATATAGGATTCTTCAAATCCTTTCATGTTTACTACACTATTTTTTTTTAAATTTCGCACTTAATGGCATGAATATGAAGTATTTTCCTAACTCTGGACAACTTTCTTAAATGATTTGGCCTCAACTATCAGAGGAAATTACACTGGATTGTGTCCCTTTTTAACTCTAATAGTTCTATGGTAAGAGCCTTCTATTACTTATCAAAGCAAATAATTTAATGTTTAAGTGCAGTCCTCCAAAAGTATCATTTACTATGATTTACTACATTTTTAACATGACATTTTTTTTTTCACTGTAATTCTTTATTTTACTTGCAGCTGTACCAGAGCGTCCTGAAGACTTGGAAGTCAAAGAAGTTACTAAAGATTCTGTTACTCTGACTTGGAATCCTCCTAAGTATGATGGTGGATCAGAAATTATTAACTATGTCCTAGAAAGCCGACTCATTGGAACTGAGAAGTTCCACAAGGTTACAAAGGACAACTTGCTTAGCAGAAAATACACTGTTAAAGGCTTAAAAGAAGGTGATACCTATGAGTACCGTGTCAGTGCTGTGAATATTGTTGGACAAGGCAAACCATCATTTTGTACCAAGCCAATCACTTGCAAGGATGACCTGGGTATGTGTCTAATGCAGTTCATACTTTGAAAACTTGTACACTTACAGATTTGCCGTAAGACATGAGTAAAACTGACTTGCCTTTATAATTAAAATTTCAGCTCCTCCAACGCTTGACCTCGACTTCAGAGATAAGCTCACAGTTCGGGTTGGTGAAGCTTTTGCCCTCACTGGCCGTTACTCAGGCAAACCGAAGCCTAAAATTACTTGGTTCAAAGATGAAGCCGATGTGCTAGAAGATGATCGCACTCACATAAAGACCACTCCGACAACACTTGCTCTAGAGAAGATCAAGGCCAAGCGTTCAGATACTGGCAAATACTGTGTGGTTGTGGAGAACAGTACAGGCTCTAGGAAAGGTTTCTGTCAAGTCAATGTTGTTGGTAAGTATCATTTAGCAAGAAGAAGAGAGATTCTGTTCTCTCCAAAGCAGAAGGGGAAATAACATTTTGGGCTGTGCTTTCTCTTTCTTTCTGCAGACCGTCCTGGACCACCAGTAGGACCGGTTATTTTTGATGAGGTGACCAAAGATTACATGGTTATCTCTTGGAAGCCACCTTTAGATGACGGAGGCAGTGAAATTACCAATTACATTATTGAGAAGAAGGAAGTGGGCAAAGACATTTGGATGCCTGTGACATCTGCAAGTGCTAAAACAACATGCAAAGTTTCTAAACTCCTTGAAGGAAAAGATTATATTTTCCGGATATATGCTGAAAACCTGTATGGAATAAGTGATCCTCTGGTGTCTGATTCAATGAAAGCCAAAGATCATTTCAGTATGCATTACATTTCTTTTTAGTGATTCAGTGTTGAATATTGTTAATAGGAAAAATTACATTTCTAACGCACTCTGCTAATGTTTGCTGTAGGGGTTCCTGATGCACCTGAGCAGCCAATTGTTATAGAAGTTACCAAAGACTCTGCATTAGTAACCTGGAACAAGCCAAATGATGGAGGAAAGCCCATCACAAACTACATCCTGGAAAAGAGGGAAACTATGTCTAAACGATGGGCTAGAGTTACCAAAGAGCCCATCCATCCATACACTAAATTCAGGGTTCCTGATCTTCTAGAAGGGTGTCAGTATGAATTCCGGGTTGCTGCAGAAAACGAAATTGGAATTGGAGACCCAAGCCCACCATCCAAACCAGTCTTTGCTAAAGATCCAATTGGTATAGTATTAAAGCATTCATTTGTGTTTTCACATTACCCGACTTTGTTTTCGGCTATGTTCTAGCTCCTTTTTTTTTTTTTTCTTTTATTACATAGCTAAACCAAGTCCACCTGTTAATCCTGAAGCAATTGATACAACATGCAATTCAGTTGATCTAACCTGGCAGCCACCACGTCATGATGGTGGGAGCAAGATTCTGGGTTATATTGTTGAGTACCAGAAAGTTGGAGATGAAGAGTGGAAGAGAGCTAATCACACTCCTGAGTCATGTCCTGAAACTAAATATAAAGTCACTGGTCTTCGGGATGGTCAAACCTATAAGTTCAGAGTAATGGCAGTCAATGAAGCTGGTGAATCGGATCCAGCTTATGTTCCCGAGCCAGTGCTAGTAAAAGACAGACTTGGTGAGTAAAATCTTCTCAGCTATAATAGCAAAGAAGATAGGTGTCTCGTTGTATATGCTTCATTGTAAAATACATGAACAAATCAAATCTGAAAGTACTATTTGCTTTATTCCAGAACCCCCTGAGTTGATTCTTGATGCCAACATGGCAAGAGAACAACACATAAAAGTTGGTGATACTCTAAGACTTAGTGCCGTCATCAAAGGAGTGCCATTCCCAAAAGTAACTTGGAAAAAAGGAGACAGAGAGGCTCCGACTAAAGCAAGAATTGATGTTACTCCAGTTGGTAGCAAACTTGAAATTCCTAACGCTGCCCATGAAGATGGTGGAATTTATTCTTTAACAGTGGAGAATCCAGCTGGTTCGAAAACTGTCTCAGTAAAAGTCCTCGTATTAGGTGCGAATTTTCATACTTACATATTTAATGTAATAACATATTGAAAAATAAATTTTGATACATTTTGAGCTGTTACTGGGTTAAATCACTTATTATAACTTCATTATTTAACACTTTCAGATAAGCCGGGGCCACCTAGAGATCTGGAAGTCAGTGAAATTAGGAAAGATTCTTGTTACCTTACTTGGAAGGAACCACTGGATGATGGTGGTTCTGTTATTACAAATTATGTGGTTGAGAGGAGAGATGTTGCCAGCGCCCAGTGGTCACCTCTTTCAGCTACATCCAAGAAAAAGAGTCACATGGCTAAACACCTTACTGAAGGCAATCAGTATCTCTTCCGGGTAGCTGCCGAGAACCAGTATGGACGAGGTCCTTTTGTTGAAACACCTAAACCCATCAAGGCTCTGGATCCTCTACGTAAGTTGCTTTCTCTGGATACAAAGGTTTGCTCTGACTGTCTTTGAGAATATTATTCATTCATCATAACTTCTTCTTTTGAAAAGATCCCCCAGGGCCACCCAAAAACTTACACCATGTAGATGTCGACAAGACTGAAGTCTCCCTTGTTTGGAATAAGCCTGATCGTGATGGTGGCTCTCCAATCACTGGATATTTGGTCGAGTATCAAGAAGAGGGCACCGAAGACTGGATTAAGTTCAAGACTGTGACAAACTTAGAGTGTGTTGTTACCGGGCTGCAACAAGGGAAGACCTATAGATTCCGTGTAAAAGCTGAAAATATTGTGGGTCTTAGTCTCCCTGACACAACTATCCCAATAGAATGTCAAGAAAAACTAGGTAAGTTTTGGACTGCCATTATTATTTTCTTTCTTTTTAAAATTCATATTGTGACTATTCATACTGTGAAAATCAACATCTAATTTTCTCATGTTCACTTTCCAGTGCCTCCATCCGTGGAGCTAGATGTGAAATTAATTGAAGGCCTTGTGGTAAAAGCTGGAACTACAGTCAGGTTCCCTGCCATCATAAGAGGTGTACCCATTCCCACTGCCAAGTGGACAACCGATGGGAGTGAGATCAAAACAGATGAACACTACACAGTTGAAACTGACAGCTTCTCATCAGTACTTACCATTAAGAACTGCTTAAGGAGAGACACTGGGGAATACCAAATCACAGTTTCCAATGCAGCTGGCACCAAAACACTAGCTGTACATCTTACTGTTCTTGATGTTCCTGGTCCGCCAACAGGTCCTATTAATATTCTGGATGTTACCCCTGAATATATGACTATTTCATGGCAGCCACCTAAGGATGATGGAGGAAGCCCTGTGATAAATTATATTGTTGAGAAACAAGATACAAGGAAAGGCACATGGGGTGTTGTCTCATCAGGAAGCAGTAAGACAAAGCTGAAAATCCCACACCTGCAAAAAGGCTGTGAATATATTTTCCGAGTCAGAGCAGAGAATAAGATGGGTGTTGGTCCTCCCCTTGACTCCGTACCTACCGTTGCTAAACATAAGTTTAGTCCTCCATCTCCTCCTGGTAAACCAGTGGTTACTGACATTACTGAAAATGCTGCAACAGTGTCTTGGACTCTGCCAAAATCTGATGGTGGCAGTCCAATAACTGGTTACTATGTGGAACGTCGAGAAATAACTGGCAAATGGGTGAGAGTCAACAAAACACCCATAGCTGACCTGAAATTTAGAGTGACTGGACTGTATGAAGGAAATACATACGAGTTTAGGGTTTTTGCTGAAAATCTTGCAGGACTAAGCAATCCATCGCCAAGTTCTGACCCAATAAAAGCTTGCCGGCCCATCAAACCACCTGGACCACCTATTAATCCGAAACTGAAAGACAAGACCAAAGAAACAGCTGACTTGGTGTGGACAAAGCCTCTTAGTGATGGTGGTAGCCCCATTCTAGGCTACGTAGTAGAATGTCAGAAACCTGGTACAACACAGTGGAATAGGATTAATAAAGACGAATTCATTAGGCAGTGTGCCTTTAGGGTACCTGGACTAATTGAAGGAAATGAGTACAGATTCCGTATAAAGGCAGCTAATATTGTGGGAGAGGGAGAGCCAAGAGAACTAGCAGAATCTGTGATTGCAAAAGACATCCTTCACCCTCCAGAAGTAGAACTTGATGTTACTTGTCGTGATGTTATTACCGTTAGAGTGGGCCAAACTATCCACATTCTTGCTCGAGTCAGAGGCAGACCTGATCCAGACATAACTTGGTCCAAGGAAGGCAAAGTATTGGTCCGAGAAAAGCGGGTTGACATAATTCATGATCTACCTCATGTTGAGTTACAAATTAAAGAAGCTGTTAGAACTGATCATGGCAAGTATATTATCTCAGCTAAGAATACCAGTGGGCATGCCCAAGGTGCTGCCATTGTTAATGTTCTTGACAGACCTGGGCCTTGCCAGAATTTAAGGGTTAGCAACGTAACCAAAGAGAACTGTACAATTTCTTGGGAAAACCCATTAGATAATGGTGGCTCAGAAATAACAAATTTCATAGTGGAATATCGCAAACCAAACCAGAAAGGCTGGTCAATTGTTGCTTCAGATGCCACTAAGCGATTAATTAAGGCCAACCTCTTAGCCAACAATGAATACTATTTCCGAGTTTGTGCAGAGAATAAAGTAGGTGTTGGCCCAACCATTGAAACAAAAACTCCAATTCTGGCTATTAACCCTATTGATAGACCAGGTGAGCCCGAAAACCTTCACATTGCAGATAAAGGAAAGACATTTGTCTATCTCAAGTGGCGGCGGCCTGATTATGATGGTGGTAGCCCAAATCTGTCCTATCATGTTGAGAGGAGGCTGAAGGGCTCTGATGAATGGGAAAGAGTACATAAAGGAAGCATTAAAGAAACCCAATACATGGTTGACAGATGTGTTGAAAACCAGATTTATGAGTTCAGGGTGCAAACAAAGAATGAAGGTGGGGAAAGTGACTGGGTGAAGACAGAGGAAGTTGTTGTGAAGGAAGACTTACAGAAACCAGTACTTGATCTGAAATTAAGTGGTGTGCTAACGGTTAAAGCAGGGGACACCATTAGACTTGAGGCAGGTGTTAGAGGCAAACCATTCCCAGAAGTTTTATGGACCAAGGACAAAGATGCTACAGACTTAACAAGATCACCAAGGGTCAAGATTGATACCAGTGCTGATTCATCCAAATTTTCGCTTTCTAAAGCAAAGCGAAGTGATGGCGGTAAATACGTAATTACAGCAACTAACACGGCTGGCAGTTTTGTGGCCTATGCCACTGTCAATGTTTTAGATAAGCCTGGTCCTGTAAGAAATCTGAAAATTGTTGATGTGTCCAGTGATCGCTGTACTCTTCGCTGGGATCCACCGGAGGATGACGGTGGCTGTGAAATCCAAAATTATATTCTAGAAAAATGTGAGAGTAAGAGAATGGTTTGGTCTACCTATTCTGCTAATGTCTTAACACCTGGTGCTACAGTAACACGTCTCATAGAAGGAAATGAATATATTTTCAGAGTCCGTGCAGAAAATAAAATAGGCACAGGGCCTCCAACGGAAAGTAAACCAGTCATTGCAAAAACCAAATATGATAGACCTGGTCGCCCGGATCCCCCAGAAGTCACCAAAGTAAGCAAAGAAGAGATGACTGTGGTGTGGAATCCACCTGAATATGATGGTGGAAAATCCATCACAGGATACTTTTTGGAGAAAAAGGAAAAACATTCAGTACGATGGGTCCCTGTTAACAAGAGTGCAATCCCCGAGAGACGTCTCAAAGTACAGAACCTCCTCCCAGGACATGAATATCAGTTCCGTGTCAAGGCAGAAAATGAAATTGGAATTGGAGAACCAAGCTTGCCCTCAAGGCCAGTGGTGGCAAAAGACCCCATAGGTATGATGTTCTTGCTTTTTCTGATATCACAGCAATTCTTAATCTCGAGCACAGAGGTGTTAGACAAATAAGTTAAATCCATGCCATCAAAACTTTAGCCAGTATTTTTCCAAATAGATCTTTTACCACATCACCTAAAGTGGACAAACAACAGTAGATTCTAAATTTATGAAGGAAAATAAGGACTCAGTGACTGAGAAGTTGCATGTCCTATCTTTGATTAACTGAGAATGGACTACTTTATAAAATAAACTACACATTAGAGTATCACCAGGAGGAGTTATTGACAGGTAAATTCATTCTTATATATTTATTATTTTCAGAACCACCTGGTCCACCAACCAATCTCAAAGTGGTCGACACAACCAAAAGTTCCATAACTCTTGGATGGGGAAAACCAGTGTATGATGGTGGCGCACCAATAATTGGATATGTTGTGGAAATGAGACCAAAACGAGAAGATGCATCACCTGATGAAGGCTGGAAAAGGTGCAATGCTGCAGCACAACTTGTTCGCATGGAGTTCACTGTTACCAGCTTGGATGAAAACCAGGAATATGAGTTCAGGGTGTGTGCCCAAAACCAAGCTGGCATTGGGCGCCCTGCAGAACTAAAGGATGCTATTAAGCCTAAAGAAATCCTAGGTGAGACCTAGGATTTATCCTAGGATTCATTCACTCTACACTTCTCCCATGATTTCCCCACGTTCTGAAGAGTCAACTAATGGTTTTCATGTCATTTGCAGAACCTCCAGAGATTGATTTGGATGCCAGCATGAGAAAACTTGTCACAGTGAGGGCGGGATGCCCTATCCGACTATTTGCCATAGTGAGAGGAAGACCAGCTCCTAAAGTCACTTGGCGAAGAGTGGGTATTGACAACGTGGTCAGAAAAGGACAAGTCGATCTGGTTGACACTATGGCCTTCCTTGTCATCCCCAATTCCACCCGCGACGACTCAGGAAAATATTCCTTGACACTTGTGAACCCAGCAGGAGAAAAGGCCGTGTTTGTGAATGTCAGAGTATTAGGTGGGTTGCTAACAAGCTCCTTCTTCACCTTCAGAAACACGTCAGTTAAGAAGGCTGAGGAGACACATATATCTGGTTTTGTGGTTCTTTACAGATACTCCCGGACCTGTGACTGATTTAAAAGTTTCAGATGTCACTAAAACGTCATGCCACATTTCCTGGGCCCCTCCTGAGAATGACGGTGGGAGCCAAGTGACACATTATATCGTGGAAAAGCGTGAGGCAGAGAGAAAGACGTGGTCAACAGTTACCCCGGAAGTCAAGAAAACGAGCTTCCAAGTCACCAACCTCATCCCTGGGAACGAGTACTTCTTCAGAGTCACTGCTGTCAATGAATATGGCCCTGGCGTGCCAGCTGACGTCCCCAAACCAGTGCTTGCATCAGATCCTCTGAGTAAGCACTGTCCTTTTTCCTCCTTTTAACTCCAACCTCCTCCCTGAGCAAGGTCAAGATACTGAAACATGTTCATCTGCCACACCAAAAGGGCTTTAATTTGTAGAAACCCAAGCAGCCCAAATAAATCTCTAACTCACTCACTGAAGAGTGTTTTAATCTGCCTCATCTTGTACTTTTCACATTCAACATACTGAGCTCCAGTTTCCAGATGCTTCCAAGCAAGTGGCACACTCCAGCATTTAGGTAGAGTAACAAAGAGTTTGGATTAGTGTACCTGGACAGTTTTTCTAAATCACATTTTTCTTCTAGGCGAGCCAGATCCCCCAAGGAAACTAGAAGTTACTGAAATGACCAAGAACAGTGCTGCATTAGCCTGGCTACCTCCCCTGCGTGATGGAGGCGCTAAAATCAATGGCTACATCATTAGTTACAGGGAAGAGGAGCAGCCTGCAGATCGCTGGACAGAATACTCGGTGGTTAAAGATCTCAGCCTTGTTGTCACTGGCCTAAAGGAAGGAAAGAAGTATAAATTTAGAGTAGCGGCCAGAAATGCTGTTGGAGTCAGTTTACCAAGGGAAGCTGAAGGAGTGTATGAAGCCAAAGAACAGCTGTGTAAGTGGTCACTGTCTCCTTTTATCACATGATAAAAGTTCATTAGAATTTTCTTCTCACATCCAGACTGGACTCTCATATTTTCTATTTGGTTCAATCTTATTTTTTAAAAATATTGGCTGTAATGCAAACATGAATTTGAAGCCATTAATGGGTTGCCACCCACAGTTTGAGAAACACCTGTAGAGTTCCCCACCAGAGGAGATCCATCCTCCCGACAAATGTAATGAATTTTCGTTTTACTTTTAGTGCCTCCAAAGATCCTTATGCCAGAGCAAATTACTATTAAAGCTGGGAAGAAACTCCGAGTTGAAGCCCATGTGTATGGAAAGCCTCATCCAATCTGTAAATGGAAGAAAGGAGAAGATGACGTTGTCACTTCCAGCCACCTGGCAGTGCATAAAGCAGACGCCTCTTCAATCCTGATCATAAAAGATGTTACTAGGAAAGACAGTGGGTACTACAGCCTCACCGCGGAGAACAGTTCCGGGACAGACACTCAGAAAGTCAAAATTATCGTCATGGGTAGGTTAAGCATTAGACAAATGGCTATCTAAATATGAAGATCAGAAACATTTTTTTCCTATCAAATCCCTGTTCTTATATTTCTTTCTCTTGGTTTATGCAGATGCTCCTGGGCCCCCTCAGCCTCCGTTTGACATTTCTGACATAGACGCTGATGCTTGCTCCCTGTCATGGCACATTCCTCTGGAGGATGGAGGCAGTAACATCACCAATTACATAGTGGAGAAATGTGACGTGAGCCGAGGTGACTGGGTGACAGCGCTCGCCTCAGTGACAAAAACTTCCTGCAGAGTTGGAAAACTGATCCCAGGCCAGGAGTATATCTTCCGGGTCCGTGCTGAAAATCGATTTGGCATTTCAGAGCCTCTCACATCTCCAAAGATGCTGGCTAAGTTCCCGTTTGGTAGGTTTCTTTCAGGGAGAAAAAAAAAATTTTGTTTTCTTTCCAGTCTGTTACTTAAGAAAAAAACCTGACGTTTCCCTTGTCTTCCTCTCTAGGTGTTCCTAGTGAACCGAAGAACGCACGGGTCACTAAAGTCAACAAAGACTGCATATTTGTGGCATGGGACAGACCAGACAGTGATGGAGGGAGTCCCATTACCGGTTATCTGATTGAACGCAAGGAAAGAAACAGTTTGCTCTGGGTGAAAGCTAATGATACCCCTGTCCGGTCAACTGAATATCCTTGTGCTGGCCTTGTAGAAGGTCTTGAGTATTCATTCAGAATCTATGCACTAAACAAAGCTGGATCCAGCCCACCCAGCAAACCAACAGAATACGTAACTGCAAGAATGCCAATTGGTGAGTAATTTTTGTTAATATTACAGTAGCATATTTAAATCTCAGGGTCTCTGAGGATTATTCTATTCAGAGAGATTCTGAATATTTCTGGGTGATGATGTGAAATATGGAAGTTTATAACTTCTGCTGTTAAGATAAATGCTGAGAATACCTCTTTTGGTTTCAGATCCTCCTGGAAAGCCTGAAGTTATTGATGTTTCCAAGAGTACTGTATCCCTCATCTGGGCTCGTCCAAAACACGATGGAGGCAGCAAAATTATTGGCTACTTTGTAGAAGCTTGCAAACTTCCTGGTGATAAGTGGGTACGGTGCAATACCTCACCTCACCAGATTCCCCAGGAAGAGTATACAGTCACTGGCTTGGAAGAGAATGCTCAGTATCAATTTAGAGCAATTGCCAAGACTGCAATAAACATTAGCCAGCCCTCTGAACCTTCTGATCCAGTGACCATCCAGGCAGAAAATGGTAAGATTCCACCTTTGCCTATGATACTCAACAGAAAGTACTCATGATGTATATTTCTCCTAATGAAAAACAAAATATATATCACGGGAGGAAAAAAACAAGTAAAATGATAAGTATTTTGTATACAGACAACTAAAAATTATGATTATGGAAAATCTTAATAACATGTTAAGCTAAAAAAACAGATACAAAACTGTGAGGACCATGTAATTTCAACCATACATAGGCACAGAAAGATGACAAGGAAATGCACCAAACGATAATAGTGAAAATTTAAGGATGTTGGAATTATGGAAGATAATTTACTTTTTTCTTTATACTTTCAGCATTATCAAATTCCTATATTAAACCTATATTCTTTTTTAAGATTTATTTAGAGAGAGAGAAAGAGTGCAAGCAGGGGGGAGGGGCAGAGGGAGAGAGAGAATCTCAAGCAGACTCCTCGCTGAGCACGGAGCCTGATGCAGCGCTTGATCTCAGGACCCCAAGATCACAACCTGAGCCGAAATCAAGAATCGGATGCTTAACCGACTAAGCCACCCAGGAGCCCCCAAACCTATATTCTTTTATAATAAATGTTACTTGTAAAAATCCCATCTCGAAAGAGACCGAGCCTATGAATTTCCTACTTTTATTAACAAGAATGACATAATATAGCTTTGCTTACATTAAATCCTGATCTTCTTTCTTCCCAGTTCCTCCCAGGATAGAACTGAGTGTGGCTATGAAATCTTTGCTTACCGTGAAAGCTGGAACTAATGTTTGCCTGGATGCTACTGTTTTTGGTAAACCAATGCCAACCGTCTCTTGGAAGAAGGAGGGCACACTATTGAAACCAGCAGAAGGCATAAAGATGGCCATGAAGCGGAACCTATGCACCCTGGAGCTGTTCAGTGTGAACCTAAAGGACTCGGGCGACTATACCATTACTGCTGAAAATTCAAGTGGTTCCAAATCAGCCACCATTAAGCTTAAAGTGTTAGGTAACTATAGTGCTTATTTAGAATCTCATATTTTACTTCGGTTGATGTGAGGTAATAGAATTTACAAAATCATATGTGAGAAAAGATACATAATGATGTATCGTTTGTAATCAGAGAATTATTCTCATCATGGGGTAATGGCATTTTTAGGCTGAAAAGAGCATTAGAAGTCATATATTCCAGTTACATATTTTACATATAAGGAAATTAAGATTCTGAAAAATTATGTACTTTCCAAGGTCCTACAGGAAGTTAATGCCAACATAAAGACTGCAGTCAGGTCTCCAGACCTGCAGTCTGCTCATTCCCCATTTCACATGTGTTAGTGGAAAACTTCACTTATCTTTCTTATTCTTTCAGATAAACCGGGTCCTCCAGCATCTGTTAAAATCAACAAAATGTATGCAGATCGTGCAATGCTTTCTTGGGAACCTCCTCTTGAAGATGGAGGCTCAGAAATCACCAACTATGTTATTGACAAACGTGAAACAAGCAGACCCAACTGGGCACAAGTCTCGGCTACAGTGCCCATCACCAGCTGCAGTGTGGAGAAACTCATAGAGGGCCATGAATATCAGTTCCGAATTTGTGCTGAGAATAAATATGGTGTGGGTGATCCAATCTTCACTGAACCAGCGATTGCTAAAAACCCATATGGTAGGAACATTTTCCTTGAGTTTTTCATTTGACTTTTTAAAGGTTACCTTTTAGACTGGCATATTAACTTTTCAATCAATCTCTGCAGACCCACCTGGGCGCTGTGATCCTCCTGTTATTAGCAACATAACCAAAGATCACATGACGGTAAGCTGGAAACCACCAGCAGATGATGGCGGCTCACCCATTACTGGCTATTTGGTTGAAAAGCGAGAAACCCAGGCAGTTAACTGGACTAAAGTCAACAGAAAACCTGTTATAGAAAGAACAATAAAAGCAACAGGTCTCCAAGAAGGCACTGAATATGAGTTCCGAGTTACAGCTATAAATAAGGCCGGACCAGGGAAACCCAGTGATGCATCCAAAGCTGCTTATGCCCAGGACCCTCTGTGTAAGTTTTCATGAAAGAGTCCCATATCTTATGTTATAATCAACCCTGAACAACCAAGAATGAGATTTTAATGAAATTTTTCTGTTATTTATCCTCAGATCCTCCTGGCCCACCAGCTTTTCCTAAAGTATACGATATGACCCGTAGCTCTGTGAGTCTATCTTGGGGCAAGCCAGCCTATGACGGTGGTAGCCCTATCATTGGCTACCTTGTTGAAGTAAAACGAGCTGACTCTGATAACTGGGTGAGGTGCAATTTACCAGAGAAGCTACAGAAAACCCGCTTTGAGGTTACTGGCCTAATGGAAGACACAGAATATCAGTTCCGCGTGTATGCTGTTAATAAGATTGGATACAGCGACCCCAGTGATGTGCCAGACAAACACCGTCCCAAGGACATCTTAAGTAAGTGTTATCAGGAGAAATAGAGTTTTTCTCATCAGGCATATTATAAAAGGCAGTATAGAACCCCCTTATGTAGATTTGTTTATTTATGAGCATTAGAGTTGGTAGCTCCAGGAGTACATTGTAATGGAGACTGGGTTGGTACTTTATGATATCCTACACAGACCAAATGGAATGCACGCTGATCTGTGGCTTTGAAAAGCTTTTCATACTTACATAAGAATTCATGTCTTCAAAAGAAGAATATGGAACATAGGAATTTTATTCTGAAAATAGTTTTTTTTTTTAACTAAGTAGTGAGCTATTTGTCATTCTAATGGGCTTTTTTTTTTTTTTCATCTTCTAATCCATCCTTCTTCATAAGTATGTAATTACAGGCTGTCCATCCTAATTTCCCTTCTCACCATTTTTCTATTTGCTTATTTCCCATAACCATTTCTCCCTTTATTTTGAATTACTTGGTATAATACTTCACCCCCTATATATTTTTCTTCCCATATGAAATAAAGAGAGCCAGATTATACATCAGAGAGCTTCACTGAACATAGAAAAGAAAAACAAGAATGGAAGAGAGCCAAGAATCAATTATCTAGGGGCGCCTGGGTGGCTCAGTCGTTAAGCGTCTGCCTTCGGCTCAGGTCATGATCTCCAGGTCCTGGGATGGCGCCTCACATCAGGCTCCCTGCTCAGCGGGGAGTCTGCTTCTCCCTCTCCCTCTGCCTCTTCCCACTGCTCCTACTCTCTCTCTCTGTATCTGTCTCAAATGAATAAATAAAAAATTCTTTAAAAAAAATCAATTATCTACGTTTAATAGAGAGAGTTTGAGAGTATGGAAGGTTTGTGAGAGGAGGAGGAGAGAAGGTACAGATCCTTCAGGGAAAACTTGGGTTTAGCCTACAGGATATTAGAATATAGAAAGATCAACAATCACTACAGAGTGTTGAAATAGTTGACAAAAGTTTTGAGGATCATACTAAGAATTTTTTAGAGACCTAGAAATCCGTTCTGAAAAAGAAACTAAGAGTGGTAAGGTTAGTCCTTGGAAATATATTTGACTATTAAATTATTTTAAACAGTCCCACCTGAGGGAGAGCTCGATGCTGATTTGAGGAAAACACTCATATTACGTGCTGGAGTTACAATGAGATTGTATGTACCAGTAAAAGGACGTCCACCTCCAAAGATAACTTGGTCTAAACCAAACGTCAATCTAAGAGAAAGGATTGGACTTGACATAAAATCAACGGACTTTGACACTTTCTTGCGCTGTGAAAATGTGAACAAATATGATGCAGGAAAATATATCTTGACTCTGGAGAACAGCTGCGGTAAAAAGGAATATACCATTGTAGTGAAAGTGCTTGGTAAGTCTATTTGAAGAAAACAATCCTATGTTAAAAATGTACTTTATGTATTTTTTACATATTCATTTCTTATTTGTCCATGATTTGTCCAGATACTCCCGGGCCACCTGTCAATGTCACTGTTAAGGAAATATCCAAAGATTCTGCTTATATTACCTGGGATCCTCCCATTATTGATGGCGGAAGTCCCATCATAAACTATGTGGTGGAAAAACGTGACGCAGAGAGGAAGTCCTGGTCTACGGTGACGACTGAGTGCTCAAAAACAAGCTTCCGAGTGTCTAACTTGGAGGAGGGAAAATCCTACTTCTTCAGGGTGTTTGCTGAAAATGAGTATGGCATCGGCGATCCTGGTGAAACACGAGATGCTGTCAAAGCTTCTGGTAAGCAAATGGGCTACTACCCCATCATTTTGAGTGACCTCTTACCTTGGTTATCTGGTGCTTAAACCTATCATTTCTCCTTTGCTTTAGAAACTCCTGGACCAGTTGTGGACCTGAAAGTGATATCTGTAACTAAGTCATCTTGTAGCATAGCCTGGAAAAAGCCTCGCAGTGATGGTGGCAGCCGAATTACCGGATATGTAGTAGATATCCTGACTGAAGACAATAAGTGGCAACATGTTATGAAATCATTAAGCTTACAGTACGCCGCAAAAGATTTGACTGAAGGCAAGGAATATACCTTCAGAGTGAGTGCTGAGAATGAAAATGGAGAAGGAACCCCAAGTGAAATCACTGCTGTGGCAAAGGATGATATTGGTAAGCCTTTAGCCACGCATCTTCATTTTCCCTTTATTGCCATCAAAAGTGCACTCTTGAGCCCTACTCACAGGCTTATCTAAAAGTCCTTTAAAAATTATAATAATCTGAAAAAATTAATTGCCTGGTCTGAAAAATGACAATAATTTATCTCTGCTGTTTTACAGTGGCTCCTGACCTTGACTTAAAGGACATACCTGATTTGTGCTACTTGGCTAAAGAAAACAGCAACTTCCGTCTTAAGATCCCCATAAAAGGCAAGCCAGCTCCATCAGTATCCTGGAAGAAAGGGGAAGATCCTCTACCAACTGACACAAGAGTCAGTGTTGAGTCAACTGCAGTTAACACAACTCTTGTGGTACATGATTGCCAAAAATCTGACGCTGGAAAATACACAATCACACTGAAGAACGTTGCTGGCACCAAGGAAGGAACTCTTTCTATAAAAGTTGTTGGCAAGCCTGGCATCCCCACGGGACCAATCAAATTTGATGAAGTCACAGCAGAAGCCATGACCTTAAAGTGGGGTCCTCCAAAGGATGACGGAGGTTCTGAAATCACCAACTATATCCTAGAGAAGAGAGATTCTGTAAACAACAAGTGGGTGACCTGTGCCTCAGCTGTCCAGAAAAGCACCTTTAGAGTAACCAGACTTCATGAGGGCATGGAATACACCTTCAGGGTCAGTGCTGAAAATAAATATGGTGTAGGAGAAGGCCTGAAATCAGAGCCAATTGTTGCTAAACATCCATTTGGTGAGTGTCTCAGAGTCAGAAAACACAAAACAAAACATGTTTTTGAAAAAAGTTCCCTAGTATAACTCTTGCATCATCTACTTTTTCCTAGATGTGCCTGATGCTCCCCCACCTCCCAATATCGTGGATGTCAGACATGATTCGGTATCTCTAACTTGGACTGACCCCAGGAAAACTGGTGGCTCTCCAATTACAGGTATTTCATTTGCTCTTCTCCTACAGCTTTTACATTAATGTTTCTTCCAAATCGTCCTCCCTGAAAAACAAGCTGAATGTATGCTCCTTATTTATAGCACTACCTGCACATACAGTAATGGTTTTTTTTCCTTTCAGTACATTAAGCATTAGTTAAGCTAATACTTGATTTCAATGAAAATCTCCTAATAGTTAAAAAGGCTTCGTAGTGGTACCTCTTTTTCTAAGAATTTTTCAACAGAAGGTGCAATAAATATACATATTCCAAGAGAAAAAAAAAAGTGCCTAGGAAATAAAAGTATAGATACTAACAAGAATGACTATTTATTCCATATTATGTCCACATATAAACCATTTGGGCAAAAACATGTACTTAAAAACCAGACTGGCATTTGTATTTTCTACCTGGATTGACAAATTCACCGGGTCTTTTTTTTGTAGGGTATCATATTGAGTTCAAGGAAAGAAACAGCCTTTTGTGGAAGAGAGCTAACAAGACTCCTATTAGGATGAAAGACTTCAAAGTGACAGGATTGACTGAAGGTCTTGAGTACGAATTCCGAGTCATGGCAATCAATTTAGCAGGAGTAGGCAAGCCGAGCCTGCCATCAGAGCCAGTGGTGGCACTTGATCCAATTGGTAAGTCATTATACAAAGAAAAGCCCAGGTGTGTTTTCTGCGTGAAAAAAACACATTGGTATTTGACTGGCTTTTTTGCTTTGTTTTAGATCCTCCCGGCAAACCTGAGGTTATTAATGTAACAAGGAATTCAGTGACCCTCATTTGGACTGAACCCAAATATGATGGTGGTCATAAGTTGACTGGATATATAGTGGAGAAGCGGGATCTACCCTCTAAATCTTGGACAAAAGCCAACCATGTTAATGTCCCAGATTGTGCCTTTACTGTAACTGACCTTGTTGAAGGTGGAAAATATGAATTCAGAGTTAGAGCAAAGAATACAGCAGGTGCTATCAGTGCTCCATCAGAAAGTACAGGAACCATTATTTGCAAGGATGAATATGGTGGGTCTATTTTACTTTTTTATGCACATAAAAAAAAGCAAATTAAGCCTCCTTCCTTTGCTGATTAAAATGTATTTTTTTTTCTTTGCAGAGGCACCAACCATCGTCCTTGATCCCACGATAAAAGATGGGCTGACAATTAAAGCAGGAGATACCATTGTTTTGAGTGCCATTAGCATTCTTGGCAAGCCCCTTCCAAAGTCGAGTTGGTCTAGAGCAGGAAAAGACATGAGACCATCAGATATTGTTCAGATATCTTCGACCCCAACATCTTCCATGCTTACTGTCAAGTATGCCACTAGAAAAGATGCTGGTGAATATACCATTACTGCTACCAATCATTTTGGCACAAAGGAGGAACATGTGAAGGTAACAGTCCTCGATGTACCTGGTCCGCCAGGTCCCATTGAAATCAGTAATGTTTCTGCTGAAAAAGCAACACTCACATGGACACCTCCATTGGAGGATGGCGGCTCACCAATTAAGTCCTATGCTCTTGAAAAGAGAGAAACCAGTCGACTTTTGTGGACAGTGGTTGCTGAAGATATTCAGTCTTGCAGGCATGTGGCCACCAAACTTATCCAAGGAAATGAGTACCTCTTCCGGGTCTCGGCTGTAAACCAGTATGGGAAAGGAGAACCTGTACAGTCTGAACCTGTCAAAATGGTGGACAGATTTGGTATGTAGAGCATCTAAGGGAACTGACATGTTAACATATGCAGCACAGTTTATGAAAGCATGGATTTCTCATAAGTTTGCTTCTTTTTCAGGTCCCCCTGGCCCTCCTGGAAAACCAGAAGTATCAAATGTCACTAAGAACACTGCCACCGTCAGTTGGAAAAGACCAGCTGATGATGGTGGTAGTGAAATCACAGGATATCATATTGAAAGGAGAGAAAAGAAAAGCTTGCGATGGGTGAGAGCAACAAAAACGCCAATTTCAGATCTCAGATGCAAAGTAACAGGACTGCAAGAAGGAAACACCTACGAATTTCGTGTCAGCGCAGAAAACAAAGCTGGAATTGGTCCACCTAGTGATGCTTCAAATCCTGTTCTGATGAAAGATGTGGCATGTTAGTATTTACTTTTTTTTCAACACCACTCATTTGGGAGTGCCAGTATTTCAGAGAAGTTATCCAAAAGCCAAACTCCTAACATACACTTTTGTGTCTTTGCTTCTGTTTCAGATCCCCCAGGACCACCTTCAAATGCACGTGTCACTGATACTACCAAAAAATCTGCTTCTTTAGCATGGGGCAAGCCTCATTATGATGGAGGACTTGAAATCACTGGCTATGTCGTAGAGCATCAAAAAGTAGGAGATGAGGCCTGGATAAAAGATACAACAGGAACTGGTCTCCGAATCACTCAATTTGTTGTCCCTGATCTTCAGACTAAAGAAAAATACAATTTTAGAATCAGAGCCATCAACGATGCAGGTATTGGGGAGCCGGCAATGATTCCAGATGTTGAAATTGTAGAACGGGAAATGGCTCCTGATTTTGAACTAGATGCTGAGCTTCGAAGAACACTTGTTGTTAGAGCAGGACTCAGTATTAGAATATTCGTGCCAATTAAAGGTCGTCCTGCTCCTGAAGTGACATGGACCAAAGATGACATCAACCTTAAAAACCGAGCTAACATTGAAAACACGGAATCATTTACTCTTCTGATTATACCAGAATGTAACAGATATGACACTGGTAAATTTGTCATGACCATTGAAAACCCTGCTGGGAAGAAAAGTGGCTTTGTTAACGTCCGAGTCTTGGATACCCCAGGACCTGTCCTTAACCTGAGGCCTACGGACATCACAAAGGACAGTGTCACCCTGCACTGGGACCTCCCGCTGATAGATGGGGGCTCCCGTATAACAAACTACATTGTGGAGAAACGAGAAGCAACACGGAAATCCTACTCCACAGTCACCACGAAGTGCCATAAATGCACATATAAAGTTACTGGCTTGTCAGAAGGATGCGAATACTTCTTTAGAGTGATGGCGGAAAACGAATATGGAATTGGTGAGCCAGCAGAAACAACAGAACCCGTGAGAGCCTCCGAAGCACCGTCACCACCAGACAGTCTGAACATTATGGACATAACTAAGAGCACAGTCAGCCTGGCATGGCCTAAACCAAAGCACGATGGTGGCAGTAAGATCACTGGCTACGTGATTGAAGCCCAAAGAAAAGGCTCTGACCAGTGGACCCACATCACCACTGTGAAGGGGTTAGAATGTGTCGTGAAGAATCTAACCGAAGGGGAAGAATACACCTTCCAAGTGATGGCCGTGAACAGTGCAGGAAGAAGTGCCCCTAGAGAAAGCAGACCCGTCATTGTCAAGGAGCAGACAACGCTTCCCGAATTGGATCTTCGTGGCATCTATCAGAAATTAGTCATTGCCAGAGCTGGTGAGAACATCAAAGTGGAAATTCCAGTGCTTGGTCGGCCAAAGCCCACAGTTACGTGGAAAAAAGGAGACCAGATTCTTAAACAAACACAGAGAGTTAACTTTGAAAATACAGCCACTTCAACCATCTTAAATATCAACGAGTGTGTAAGAAGTGATAGCGGGCCCTATCCATTAACAGCAAGGAACATTGTGGGAGAGGTTGGTGATGTCATCACTATTCAAGTCCACGATATCCCAGGGCCACCTACTGGACCAATCAAATTCGATGAAGTTTCATCTGATCTTGTAACCTTCTCTTGGGACCCACCAGAAAACGATGGAGGTGTACCAATAAGCAACTATGTAGTAGAAATGCGCCAGACTGACAGTACTACATGGGTTGAGTTAGCAACCACTGTCATACGCACTACCTATAAAGCCACTCGCCTTACTACCGGACTGGAGTATCAATTCCGGGTAAAAGCTCAAAATAGATATGGAGTTGGACCAGGCATCACATCTGCATCTATAGTTGCCAACTATCCATTTAAGGTTCCTGGGCCTCCTGGGACCCCTCAGGTGACTGCAGTTACCAAGGATTCAATGACAATTAGCTGGCATGAGCCTCTTTCTGATGGTGGAAGCCCCATTTTAGGATACCACGTTGAAAGGAAAGAACGAAATGGTATTCTCTGGCAAACTGTGAGCAAAGCATTGGTACCAGGCAACATTTTCAAATCAAGTGGACTTACAGATGGTATTGCTTATGAATTCCGAGTGATCGCAGAAAACATGGCAGGCAAAAGCAAGCCGAGCAAGCCATCTGAACCTATGCTTGCTTTAGATCCCATTGACCCACCTGGGAAACCAGTTCCTCTAAATATTACTAGACACACAGTGACACTTAAATGGGCTAAGCCTGAATACACTGGAGGCTTTAAAATTACCAGTTATATAGTTGAAAAGAGAGATCTTCCCAATGGACGGTGGCTGAAAGCCAACTTCAGCAACATCCTGGAGAATGAATTTACGGTCAGCGGCCTAACAGAAGATGCTGCCTACGAATTCTGTGTGATTGCCAAAAATGCTGCTGGTGCTATTAGTCCACCATCTGAGCCATCAGATGCTATCACATGCAGGGATGACATTGAAGCACCAAGGATAATGGTGGATGTTAAATTTAAAGACACAGTAATATTAAAAGCAGGTGAAGCATTCAAACTAGAAGCTGATGTTTCGGGTCGCCCACCACCAACAATGGAATGGACCAAAGATGGAAAGGATCTTGAAGGCACAGCAAAGTTAGAAATAAGAATCGCAGATTTCTCTACTTACCTGATAAACAAGGATTCATCAAGAAGGGACAGTGGTGCCTATATTCTTACAGCAACGAATCCTGGTGGGTTTGCTAAACACATTTTCAATGTCAAAGTCCTTGATAGACCAGGCCCACCTGAAGGACCTTTAGCTGTATCTGAAGTGACATCAGAAAAATGTGTATTGTCATGGTTGCCTCCACTGGATGACGGAGGTGCCAAAATTGATCACTATATAGTTCAGAAACGTGAAACCAGCAGATTGGCATGGACAAATGTAGCCTCAGAAGTCCAAGTGACAAAACTAAAGGTCACTAAACTTTTGAAAGGCAATGAATACATATTCCGCATCATGGCTGTAAATAAATATGGAGTTGGAGAGCCACTGGAATCAGAGCCTGTGCTTGCAGTAAATCCTTATGGACCCCCTGATCCACCCAAAAACCCTGAAGTTACAGCTATTACTAAAGATTCAATGGTTGTCTGCTGGGGACATCCTGACTCTGATGGTGGAAGTGAAATCATCAATTATATCGTAGAACGGCGTGATAAAGCTGGACAACGCTGGGTGAAATGCAACAAGAAAACTCTTACTGATTTAAGATATAAAGTGTCTGGACTGACAGAAGGACATGAATATGAGTTCAGGATTATGGCTGAAAATGCTGCTGGAATTAGCGCACCAAGTTCTACCAGTCCATTTTATAAAGCTTGTGATGCTGTGTTTAAGCCCGGCCCACCAGGTAACCCACGTGTTCTAGATACGAGCAGATCATCCATTTCAATTGCTTGGAATAAACCTATCTACGATGGTGGCTCAGAAATCACTGGGTATATTGTTGAGATTGCCCTGCCAGAGGAAGATGAATGGCAGATTGTCACTCCACCAGCTGGGCTCAAGGCAACTTCTTACACCATCACCAACCTCACAGAGAATCAGGAATATAAAATCCGCATCTATGCCATGAATTCTGAGGGAATGGGAGAACCTGCACTTGTTCCTGGAACTCCAAAGGCTGAAGACAGGATGCTGCCCCCAGAAATTGAACTGGATGCTGACCTGCGCAAAGTTGTTACTATAAGAGCTTGTTGTACCCTGAGACTTTTTGTTCCAATCAAAGGAAGGCCTGCACCTGAGGTGAAGTGGACCCGGGAACATGGAGAATCCTTAGATAAAGCTAGCATTGAATCCACAAGCTCTTACACCCTGCTCATTGTTGGAAATGTAAACAGATTCGACAGTGGCAAATACATACTAACTGTAGAAAACAGCTCAGGCAGCAAGTCTGCGTTTGTCAATGTTAGAGTACTAGATACGCCAGGCCCTCCACAGGATCTCAAGGTAAAGGAGGTCACTAAATCATCTGTCACATTGACATGGGAGCCTCCTCTCCTTGATGGAGGTTCAAAAATAAATAACTATATTGTTGAAAAGAGGGAATCAACAAGAAAAGCATATTCAACTGTTGCAACAAATTGCCACAAGACGTCCTGGAAAGTAGACCAGCTTCAAGAAGGGTGTAGTTACTATTTCAGGGTTCTTGCTGAAAATGAATACGGCATTGGGCTGCCTGCTGAAACTGCAGAGTCTGTGAAAGCATCAGAACGACCCCTTCCTCCAGGAAAAATAACTTTGGTGGATGTCACCAGAAATAGCGTGTCACTCTCTTGGGAAAAACCAGAGCATGATGGAGGCAGCCGAATTCTAGGCTACATTGTTGAGATGCAGAGCAAAGGCAGTGACAAATGGGCCACATGTGCCACAGTCAAAGTCACTGAAGCCACTATAACTGGATTAATTCAGGGTGAAGAATACTCTTTCCGTGTTTCTGCTCAGAATGAAAAGGGCATCAGTGATCCTAGACAACTGAGTGTGCCAGTAATTGCCAAAGATCTTGTCATTCCACCAGCCTTCAAACTCCTGTTCAATACATTCACTGTACTGGCAGGTGAAGACCTAAAAGTTGATGTTCCATTCATTGGACGCCCTACACCTGCTGTAACCTGGCATAAAGATGATGTACCACTGAAGCAGACAACTAGAGTAAATGCGGAGAGCACAGAAAATAATTCATTACTGACGATAAAGGAAGCCTGCCGAGAAGATGTGGGACATTACACAGTTAAACTGACCAACTCGGCTGGTGAAGCTACCGAAACCCTTAACATTATTGTTCTTGACAAACCAGGGCCTCCAACTGGACCAGTTAAAATGGAGGAAGTGACAGCTGATAGTATTACTCTTTCCTGGGGCCCACCTAAGTATGATGGTGGGAGTTCTATCAATAATTACATTGTAGAAAAACGGGACACTTCCACAACCACCTGGCAAATTGTGTCAGCGACTGTTGCAAGGACAACAATAAAGGCTTGCAGATTAAAGACCGGATGTGAATATCAGTTTAGGATTGCAGCTGAAAACAGATATGGAAAGAGCACCTACCTCAATTCAGAGCCTATTATAGCCCAGTATCCATTCAAAGTTCCTGGTCCTCCTGGCACACCATTTGTGACGCTCTCCTCCAAGGACAGCATGGAAGTACAGTGGAATGAGCCAGTTAGTGATGGAGGTAGCAAAGTCATTGGCTATCATCTAGAACGCAAGGAGAGAAATAGTATCCTCTGGGTGAAGTTGAATAAAACACCCATTCCTCAAACCAAGTTTAAAACAACTGGCCTTGATGAAGGCATTGAATATGAATTTAGAGTCTCTGCAGAAAACATCGTGGGCATTGGCAAGCCAAGTAAGGTGTCAGAATGCTACATGGCTCGTGACCCATGTGATCCACCAGGGCGGCCAGAGGCAATTATTGTCACACGAAATTCTGTGACCCTCCAGTGGAAGAAACCCACTTATGATGGTGGAAGCAAGATCATTGGCTATATTGTAGAGAAGAAAGAATTGCCTGAGGGCCGCTGGATGAAAGCCAGTTTTACAAATGTCATTGACACTCAGTTTGAAGTAACTGGCCTAGTTGAAGATCATAGATATGAGTTCCGGGTTATAGCTCGAAATGCTGCAGGAATGTTTAGCGAGCCTTCAGAAAGCACAGGAGCAATAACAGCAAGAGATGAGGTAGATCCACCACGAATAAGTATGGATCCAAAATACAAAGACACAATTGTGGTTCATGCTGGTGAGTCATTCAAGATTGATGCAGATGTTCATGGCAAACCAATACCGACCATTCAGTGGGTAAAAGGTGATAAGGAGCTTTCAAATACAGCTCGATTAGAAATAAGGAGCACTGACTTTGCCACCAGTCTCAGCATAAAGGATGCAGTACGCACTGACAGTGGTAATTACATATTGAAGGCCACAAATGTTGCAGGGGAGAGATCAGTTACTGTAAATGTCAAAGTTCTTGATAGACCAGGACCACCAGAGGGACCTGTTCTGGTATCAGGAGTGACAGCAGAAAAATGCACACTAGCTTGGAAACCCCCACTACAGGATGGTGGAAGTGACATCATAAATTATATTGTGGAGAGGAGAGAAACCAGCCGCTTAGTTTGGACGCTGGTTGATGCCAATGTGCAAACTCTCAGCTACAAGGTTACTAAGCTTCTCGAAGGCAATGAGTATATTTTCCGTATAATGGCTGTAAACAAATATGGTGTTGGTGAACCGCTTGAATCTGAGCCAGTGATTGCCAAGAATCCATTTGTAGTGCCAGATGCACCAAAGGCTCCAGAAATCACAACAGTGACCAAGGACTCAATGACCGTCGTATGGGAAAGACCAGCATCTGATGGTGGCAGTGAAATTCTTGGATACGTTCTTGAAAAACGGGATAAGGAGGGCATTAGATGGACAAGATGCCACAAACGCCTGATTGGGGAATTGCGCTTGAGAGTAACTGGACTCCTAGAAAATCACAATTACGAATTCAGAGTCTCAGCCGAAAATGCTGCTGGACTTAGTGAACCAAGCCCGCCTTCTGCTTACCAAAAGGCTTGTGATCCTATTTATAAACCAGGACCTCCAAACAATCCCAAAGTCATAGATATTACCAGGTCTTCTGTCTTCCTTTCTTGGAGCAAACCAATATATGATGGTGGCTGTGAAATCCAAGGCTACATTGTTGAAAAATGTGACGTGAGTGTTGGTGAATGGACAATGTGCACACCACCAACTGGAATCAATAAAACAAATATAGAAATAGAAAAGCTGTTGGAAAAGCATGAATACAATTTCCGTATCTGTGCTGTGAATAAAGCTGGAGTTGGAGAACATGCTGATGTCCCTGGACCTGTTATAGTTGAAGAAAAATTAGAAGCACCAGACATTGAACTTGATCTAGAACTAAGGAAAATTATAAATATAAGGGCAGGTGGCTCCTTAAGACTATTTGTTCCTATTAAAGGTCGTCCTACACCAGAAGTTAAATGGGGAAAGATGGATGGTGAAATCCGAGATGCAGCTATAATTGATGTCACCAGCAGTTTCACCTCTCTTGTTCTTGACAATGTCAACCGATATGATAGTGGAAAATATACTCTCACATTAGAAAACAGCAGTGGAACGAAGTCTGCCTTTGTTACCGTGAGAGTCCTGGACACACCAAGTCCTCCTGTTAACCTGAAAGTCACTGGAATCACTAAAGACTCAGTATCAATTACATGGGAACCTCCTCTGTTGGATGGGGGATCCAAAATAAAAAATTACATTGTTGAGAAACGTGAAGCCACAAGAAAATCATATGCTGCAGTGGTAACAAACTGCCATAAGAATTCTTGGAAAATTGATCAACTCCAAGAAGGCTGCAGTTATTACTTTAGAGTCACAGCTGAGAACGAGTACGGTATTGGCCTTCCAGCCCACACTGCTGATCCTATTAAGGTTGCAGAAGTCCCACAACCTCCAGGAAAAATAACTGTGGATGATGTCACCAGAAACAGTGTCTCCTTGAGTTGGACAAAGCCTGAACATGATGGTGGCAGTAAAATCATTCAGTATATTGTGGAAATGCAAGCTAAACACAGCGAGAAATGGTCAGAGTGTGCTCGAGTCAAGTCCCTTGAAGCAGTAATTACTAACCTAACTCAGGGAGAAGAATATCTCTTTAGAGTTGTTGCTGTAAATGAAAAGGGAAGAAGTGATCCTAGGTCCCTTGCAGTTCCAGTAGTTGCCAAAGATCTGGTCATTGAGCCAGATGTAAGACCTGCATTCAACAATTACAGCATACAGGTCGGCCAAGAGTTGAAAATAGAAGTGCCAATTTCTGGACGTCCTAAGCCAACCATTACCTGGACTAAAGATGGTCTTCCACTGAAGCAGACCACAAGAGTCAATGTTACTGATTCACTTGACCTCACTGTACTCAGCATTAAAGAAACTCATAAGGATGATGGTGGACATTATGGAATCACAGTGGCTAATGTTGTAGGTCAGAAAACAGCATCCATTGAAATTATAACTCTAGATAAACCTGATCCTCCAAAAGGACCTGTTAAATTTGATGAAGTCAGTGCGGAAAGTATTACATTATCTTGGAATCCCCCATTATACACAGGGGGCTGCCAGATCACCAACTACATTGTTCAGAAAAGAGATACAACCACCACAGTATGGGATACTGTTTCTGCTACTGTTGCCAGAACCACACTCAAAGTGACCAAACTGAAAACTGGTACGGAATACCAATTCAGAATATTTGCTGAAAACAGATATGGACAAAGTTTTGCCTTGGAGTCTGATCCAATTGTAGCTCAATATCCCTACAAAGAACCAGGCCCTCCAGGCACACCATTTGTCACAGCCATTTCCAAAGACTCCATGGTCGTTCAGTGGCATGAACCAGTCAATAACGGCGGAAGCCCAGTCATAGGTTACCACCTTGAGAGAAAGGAAAGAAATAGTATTTTGTGGACAAAAGTCAACAAAACCATTATTCATGACACTCAGTTTAAAGCAGTCAATCTTGAAGAGGGCATTGGATATGAATTCAGAGTTTATGCTGAAAATATTGTTGGTGTAGGTAAAGCAAGCAAGAATTCCGAATGCTTCGTAGCCAGAGATCCCTGTGACCCACCAGGAACCCCAGAAGCAATAATGGTTAAAAGAAACGAAATCACTTTACAGTGGACCAAACCTGCTTATGATGGGGGAAGTATGATTACAGGTTACATTGTAGAGAAACGTGATTTGCCTGAGGGTCGCTGGATGAAAGCCAGCTTCACAAATGTCATTGAAACTCAATTTACCGTGTCTGGTCTTACTGAAGATCAAAGATACGAGTTCAGAGTCATTGCAAAGAATGCGGCTGGTGCAATAAGTAAACCCTCTGACAGTACTGGACCAATAACTGCCAGGGATGAGGTTGAACTTCCAAGAATTTCAATGGATCCAAAATTCAGAGACACAATTGTGGTAAATGCTGGAGAAACATTCAGGCTTGAGGCTGATGTCCATGGAAAGCCTCTACCGACCATTGAGTGGTTACGAGGAGATAAGGAAATTGAAGAATCTGCCAGATGTGAAATAAAGAACACAGATTTCAAGGCTTTACTTATTGTAAAGGATGCCATTAGAATTGATGGTGGACAGTATATTTTAAGAGCTTCCAATGTTGCAGGTTCTAAGTCATTCCCAGTAAATGTAAAAGTGTTGGATAGACCAGGACCTCCAGAAGGGCCAGTCCAGGTTACCGGAGTCACTTCTGAAAAATGCACTTTAACATGGTCTCCACCACTTCAAGATGGTGGCAGTGATATTTCCCACTATGTTGTTGAAAAGAGAGAAACGAGTCGACTTGCCTGGACTGTTGTTGCTTCAGAAGTTGTGACCAATTCTCTGAAAGTTACCAAACTCTTAGAAGGGAATGAATATATTTTCCGCATAATGGCTGTCAACAAATATGGTGTTGGAGAGCCTTTGGAATCTGCACCAGTACTGATGAAAAATCCATTTGTGCTTCCTGGACCACCAAAAAGCTTGGAAGTCACCAACATTGCCAAGGACTCCATGACTGTCTGTTGGAACCGTCCAGATAGTGACGGTGGAAGTGAGATTATCGGTTATATTGTAGAGAAAAGAGACAGAAGTGGCATTAGGTGGATAAAATGTAATAAACGCCGCATTACAGATTTGCGTCTAAGAGTAACAGGATTAACAGAAGATCATGAGTATGAATTCAGAGTCTCTGCAGAAAATGCTGCTGGAGTTGGAGAACCAAGTCCAGCTACAGTTTATTATAAGGCTTGTGATCCTGTGTTCAAACCTGGCCCACCCACCAATGCACACATTGTAGACACCACTAAAAATTCAATTACACTTGCCTGGGGTAAGCCCATCTATGATGGTGGCAGTGAGATCCTAGGATATGTAGTAGAAATCTGTAAAGCAGATGAAGAAGAATGGCAAATAGTTACTCCACAGACTGGTCTGAGAGCCACTCGATTTGAAATTTCAAAACTCACTGAGCACCAAGAGTACAAAATACGAGTCTCTGCCCTCAGTAAAGTTGGCTTAGGTGAGGCTACATCAGTTCCTGGTACTGTGAAACCAGAAGATAAACTTGAAGCACCTGAACTTGACCTTGACTCTGAATTAAGGAAAGGAATAGTTGTAAGAGCTGGTGGATCTGCCAGAATTCACATTCCATTCAAAGGTCGCCCAACACCTGACATCACCTGGTCTCGAGAGGAAGGGGAATTCACAGATAAGGTCCAAATTGAAAAGGGAGTAAACTACACCCAACTATCAATAGATAACTGTGATAGAAATGATGCCGGAAAATACATTCTCAAGCTGGAAAACAGCAGTGGATCTAAATCTGCTTTTGTAACTGTGAAAGTTCTTGACACCCCAGGACCGCCACAGAATTTGGCAGTCAAAGAAGTGAAAAAAGATTCTGTCCTGCTGGTATGGGAACCACCCATCATTGATGGGGGTTCAAAGGTGAAGAACTATGTTATTGACAAACGTGAGTCAACCAGAAAAGCATATGCTAACGTGAGTAGTAAATGCAGCAAAACAAGCTTTAAAGTTGAGAATCTTACAGAAGGAGCCATTTATTACTTTAGAGTTACGGCTGAAAATGAGTTTGGAGTTGGTGTTCCAGTGGAAACCGCTGATGCTGTGAAAGCCGCTGAACCTCCTTCCCCACCAGGAAAAGTGACACTCACTGACGTGTCCCAGACCAGCGCATCGCTGATGTGGGAGAAACCTGAACATGATGGTGGCAGCAGAGTCTTGGGTTATGTTGTTGAAATGCAGCCCAAAGGAACAGAAAAATGGAGTGTTGTGGCCGAATCCAAAGTCTGTAATGCAGTGGTTACTGGTTTGAGTTCTGGACAAGAATATCAGTTCTGTGTCAAGGCTTACAACGAGAAAGGAAAAAGCGATCCAAGAGTGCTTGGTGTTCCTGTCATAGCCAAGGACTTGACCATACAGCCTAGTTTTAAGTTACCATTTAACACATATACTGTCCAAGCTGGAGAAGATCTTAAAATTGAAATTCCAGTTATCGGCCGACCAAGACCTAACATTTCATGGGTCAAAGATGGTGAGCCTCTTAAACAAACCACAAGAGTAAATGTTGAGGAAACAGCCACTTCAACAATTTTGCACGTTAAAGACAGTAATAAAGATGACTTTGGAAAATACACTATAACAGCAACAAATAGTGCAGGTACAGCCACAGAAAATCTCAGCATCATTGTTTTGGAAAAGCCCGGACCTCCAGTTGGACCAGTTCGGTTTGACGAAGTTAGTGCAGACTTTGTGGTCATCTCATGGGAACCTCCAGCCTATACTGGAGGTTGCCAGATAAGCAACTACATTGTAGAGAAGCGAGATACAACTACCACCACTTGGCATATGGTATCAGCAACAGTTGCGAGAACAACAATTAAAGTAACCAAACTGAAAACAGGCACTGAGTACCAGTTTAGAATTTTTGCAGAAAACAGGTATGGAAAGAGCGCCCCTCTGGATTCTAAACCAGTTATTGTACAATATCCATTTAAAGAACCTGGGCCACCTGGAACTCCTTTTGTGACATCCATTTCAAAAGACCAGATGATTGTGCAGTGGCATGAGCCAGTTCATGATGGAGGAAGCAAAGTTATTGGCTACCATCTTGAACAGAAAGAAAAGAACAGCATCTTATGGGTCAAATTAAATAAGACTCCCATTCAAGACACCAAATTCAAAACAACTGGGCTTGATGAGGGCCTTGAGTATGAGTTCAAAGTTTCTGCTGAAAACATTGTTGGCATTGGCAAGCCTAGCAAAGTGTCAGAATGCTCTGTTGCTCGTGATCCATGCGACCCACCTGGTCGCCCCAAAGCCATTGTTATCACAAGAAACAACGTTACACTGAAATGGAAGAAACCTGCCTATGATGGTGGTAGCCAAATAACAGGTTATATTGTAGAAAAGAAAGATCTACCTGATGGCCGCTGGATGAAAGCCAGCTTTACCAATGTATTAGAAACTGAATTTACGGTGAGTGGACTTGTAGAAGACCAAAGATATGAATTTAGGGTAATTGCAAGAAATGCAGCTGGCAACCTCAGCGAACCATCTGAAAGCACTGGTGCCATTACTGCCAGAGATGAAATTGATGCACCAAATGCCTCACTGGATCCAAAATATAAAGATATAATCCTTGTTCGTGCAGGAGAGACTTTTGTCCTTGAAGCTGATATCCACGGCAAGCCTATACCTGATATTGTTTGGTCAAAAGATGGAAAAGAGCTTGAAGAAACAACTGCTAGGATGGAAATTAAGTCTACTATTCAGAAAACTACTCTTGTTGTCAAAGACTGTATACGTACTGATGGAGGACAGTATATTCTGAAACTCAGCAATGTCGGTGGTACAAAGTCCATACCAATCACTGTAAAGGTACTTGATAGGCCAGGGCCCCCTGAAGGACCTCTGAAGGTTTCTGGAGTTACCGCTGAGAAATGTTACCTGGCATGGAACCCACCTTTACAGGACGGTGGCGCTAATATCTCACATTACATCATTGAAAAGAGAGAAACAAGCAGACTCTCCTGGACCCAGGTTTCAACTGAGGTACAGGCGCTTAACTACAAAGTCACTAAACTTCTTCCTGGTAACGAGTACATTTTCCGTGTCATGGCTGTGAATAAATATGGAATTGGAGAGCCCTTGGAATCTGAGCCTGTTATAGCCTGTAATCCATATAAGCCACCAGGTCCTCCTTCACCACCTGAAGCCTCAACAATCACCAAAGATTCTATGGTAGTAACATGGGCACGCCCGGTGGATGATGGAGGTGCCGAAATTGAGGGCTACATTCTTGAAAAACGAGATAAGGAAGGCATTAGATGGACCAAGTGCAACAAGAAGACTCTAACAGATCTCCGATTCAGAGTAACTGGCCTTACCGAAGGTCATTCCTATGAGTTCAGAGTCGCTGCCGAAAATGCAGCTGGTGTGGGTGAACCTAGTGAGCCATCTGTCTTCTATCGTGCATGTGATGCCTTGTATCCACCAGGTCCACCAAGTAATCCAAAAGTAACAGATACTTCCAGGTCTTCTGTCTCCCTGGCGTGGAATAAACCAATTTATGATGGTGGTGCACCTGTTAAGGGCTATGTGGTAGAGGTCAAGCAAGCCACTGCTGATGAATGGACAACCTGCACTCCACCGACAGGATTACAAGGAAAGCAGTTCACAGTGACCAAGCTTAAAGAAAATACTGAGTATAACTTCCGTATTTGTGCCATCAATTCTGAAGGTGTAGGTGAACCTGCAATTATACCTGGCTCAGTTGTTGCTAAAGAGAGGCTAGAGCCACCAGAAATAGAACTTGATGCTGATCTCAGAAAGGTGGTTGTTCTGCGGGCAAGTGCTACTTTACGCTTATTTGTCACAATCAAAGGGCGACCAGAACCTGAAGTTAAATGGGAAAAGGCAGAAGGCACTCTCACGGAGAGGGCCCAGATCGAGGTGACCAGCTCCTACACAATGTTGGTAATTGATAATGTTACCAGATTTGATAGCGGTCGGTATAATCTGACCCTAGAAAATAACAGTGGCTCCAAAACGGCTTTTGTTAATGTCAGAGTTCTTGACTCACCAAGCGCCCCTGCGAATTTGAATGTAAGAGAAGTAAAGAAAGACGCGGTGACATTATCTTGGGAGCCCCCTCTTATTGATGGTGGAGCTAAGATTACAAACTACATTGTTGAAAAACGAGAAACTACAAGAAAAGCATATGCTACTGTTACAAACAATTGCACGAAGAATACTTTTAAAATTGAAAATCTGCAAGAAGGATGTTCTTACTACTTCCGAGTCTTGGCTTCCAATGAATACGGGATTGGTTTGCCAGCTGAAACGACTGAACCCGTTAAAGTTTCTGAACCACCCCTCCCACCCGGAAGAGTGACTCTTGTTGATGTGACCCGTAACACAGCTACAATTAAGTGGGAGAAGCCAGAAAGTGATGGTGGCAGCAAAATTACTGGTTATGTAGTTGAAATGCAGATGAAAGGGAGTGAAAAATGGAGCACTTGCACACAAGTTAAGACTCTAGAAGCGACTATATCTGGCCTAAATGCGGGAGAAGAGTATACCTTCAGGGTAGCTGCAGTCAATGAAAAAGGAAGGAGTGATCCCAGACAACTTGGAGTGCCGGTAATTGCAAGAGATATTGAAATAAAGCCCTCCGTCGAGCTTCCTTTCAATACTTTCAATGTAAAGGCTAGAGACCAACTTAAGATTGATGTTCCATTTAAAGGAAGACCTCAAGCTACTATAAGCTGGAAAAAGGATGGTCAGATTCTTAAAGAGACCACAAGGGTCAATGTTTCTTCTTCAAAGACTGTAACATCACTATCTATTAAGGAAGCTTCCAGGGAAGATGTTGGAACTTATGAATTATGTGTTTCGAACAGTGCTGGATCCATAACAGTTCCTATAACTGTAATTGTCCTTGACAAACCAGGGCCTCCAGGACCTGTTCATATTGATGAGGTTAGTTGTGACAATGTAACAATTTCCTGGAGTCCTCCGGAATATGATGGTGGCTGCCACATTAGCAATTACATCGTTGAAAAGAGAGAAACCACTTCTACCACATGGCATGTAGTTTCACAGGCAGTTGCAAGAACATCCACTAAAATAGTTCGTCTCACAACAGGAAGTGAGTATCAGTTCCGTGTTTGTGCAGAAAACCGCTATGGCAAGAGCTCCTACAGTGAATCTAAACCTGTTGTTGCGGAGTATCCATTCAGCCCCCCAGGTCCTCCTGGTACTCCTAAAGTTGTGCATGCCACAAAATCTACCATGATTGTAAGCTGGCAAGTGCCAGTTAATGATGGAGGAAGTCAAGTAATTGGCTATCACCTTGAATACAAAGAGAGAAGCAGCATTCTTTGGTCAAAAGCAAATAAAATCCTCATCACTGATACTCAAATGAAAGTCTCCAGCCTTGATGAAGGACTGATGTATGAGTATCGTGTATATGCTGAGAACATTGCTGGAATTGGTAAATGCAGTAAATCTTGTGAACCAGTCCCTGCAAGAGATCCCTGTGACCCTCCTGGACAACCTGAAGTCACCAATATCACAAGAAAATCAGTGTCACTTAAATGGTCCAAACCACATTACGATGGTGGAGCTAAGATCACAGGATACATTATCGAACGTAGAGAACTACCAGATGGCCGGTGGCTGAAGTGCAATTTTACTAACGTACAAGAAACATACTTTGAAGTAACTGAACTTACCGAAGATCAGCGTTATGAATTCCGGGTTTTTGCAAAGAATGCAGCTGACTCAGTTAGTGAACCATCTGAATCCACTGGGCCTATTACAGTTAAAGACGATGTCGAGGCTCCAAGAATTATGATGGATGTCAAGTTCCGAGATGTTATTGCTGTCAAAGCTGGAGAGGTCCTTAAGATAAATGCAGACATTGCAGGGCGACCTCTGCCAGTAATTTCCTGGGCCAAGGATGGGGTAGAAGTTGAAGAAAGAGCAAGAACAGAAATTGTCTCGACAGACTATAATACTTTGTTAACAGTGAAAGACTGTGTCCGACGAGACACTGGGCAGTATGTACTAACACTGAAGAATGTTGCAGGAACTCGGTCCATGGCAGTTAACTGCAAGGTACTTGATAAGCCTGGCCCACCAGCAGGACCACTTGAAATAAATGGTCTCACAGCTGAGAAATGCTCGCTTTCCTGGGGACCGCCCCAAGAAAATGGTGGCGCAGATATCGACTATTACATTGTAGAAAAACGTGAAACAAGCCACCTCGCATGGACAATGTGTGAAGGAGAATTAAGGACAACATCCTGTAAAGTAACCAAGTTACTCAAAGGCAACGAATACATCTTTAGGGTAACGGGTGTTAATAAATATGGTGTTGGTGAGCCCCTGGAGAGCATGGCAGTAAAAGCACTAGATCCATTTACAGTTCCAAGTCCACCAACATCTTTGGAAATTACATCTGTGACCAAAGAGTCCATGACCCTTTGCTGGTCGAGGCCAGAGAGTGATGGAGGCAGTGACATCTCGGGATATATAACTGAAAGGCGAGAGAAAAACAGCCTACGATGGGTGCGTGTAAACAAAAAACCAGTTTATGACCTGAGAGTGAAATCAACCGGACTTCGGGAAGGATGTGAATATGAGTACCGGGTTTATGCAGAAAATGCTGCTGGCCTGAGCCTTCCAAGTGAAACCTCTCCCTTGATTCGGGCAGAAGATCCAGTGTTCTTGCCATCTCCTCCATCCAAACCCAAAATTGTGGACTCAGGCAAGACAAACATAACTATTAGCTGGGTTAAGCCCTTGTTTGATGGCGGGGCCCCAGTAACTGGATACACTGTAGAATACAAGAAATCTGATGAAACTGAGTGGGAGACTGCCATTCAGAACTTAAGAGGCACAGAATATACCATCGGTGGACTAACAACAGGAGCCGAGTATGTTTTCAGAGTAAGATCTGTCAATAAGGTTGGTGCTAGTGATCCCAGTGATAGCTCCGATCCCCAAGTAGCAAAAGAAAGAGAAGAAGAACCTGTATTTGATCTTGACAGTGAAATGAAGAAGACCTTGATTGTCAAGGCCGGTGCCTCATTTACCATGACCGTACCTTTCCGGGGAAGACCAGTACCTAGTGTCTTGTGGAGTAAGCCAGACAGTGACCTCCGCGCTAGAGCTTACATTGATTCCACAGACTCTCGTACGTCACTTACTATTGAAAATGCCAACAGAAGTGATTCTGGAAAATACACAGTAACAATTCAGAATATTGTGAATGCTGCTTCACTGACCTTAGTTGTCAAAGTTTTAGATTCTCCCGGTCCTCCAACCAATATTACTGTACATGATATAACCAAAGAGACTGCAGTGTTATCCTGGGATGTTCCTGAAAATGATGGTGGAGCACCAGTGAAGAATTACCACATAGAAAAACGTGAGGCCAGTATGAAAGCATGGGTCTCTGTAACCAACAACTGTAACCGCCTCTCCTATAAAATCACCAACTTACAAGAAGGGGCAATTTACTACTTCCGAGTCTCTGGAGAGAATGAGTTTGGTGTTGGTGTACCAGCTGAAACAAAGGAAGGAGTAAAAATAACAGGTATGTTTTAAGAACAAAGAACATCTATATATCCATATTAATTTTCCTAGAATACTATGAATCACTCTAATTAGTCTCACTTAATTTTAAAGACTTTTGGTTCACACCTCAAATAATTCATACTATAGCACAACATGAAATCTCTAATAGAGAAAGTTCTTTGTTGATTAAAAAAATGCAGAAATTTACATAGCTGGAATTAGATCATATATGTTGAATTTAAATATAACTGAATTTGACTGCACATATATATAGTGTGTGTGTGCAGAAATTATATGATTAAGTTTCTTATTAGATTGTTCATCTTATTCTTCACTTTTATACCCATGATAAATTTGGGATAAATTTTACCATTTAATCTAGTCACTTGACACTTAATTTGAATTTGGATGCTATGACATACTATGACATGTAATGACAAAGCTTGGTGAAGCTTTGCTTAGCTCAGAAGCCAAACTAGTTACATAAAAAGTAGGACTCAAATCAAAGGAAGTATGTGGCCTTCATTTAAAAGTTTTCTTTGACAATGCAGAAAGAACACACAGGGAAAAAAATGTAATAATCCCTTTCTTCTGATGTTTTACTTTCTTAGAAAAACCAAGCCCACCTGAAAAACTTGGAGTAACAGGTGTATCCAGAGATAGTGTTTCCCTGACCTGGTTGAAGCCAGAACACGATGGTGGAAGCAGAATTGTACACTATGTCATTGAAGCACTAGAAAAGGGACAGAAAAATTGGGTTAGATGTGCGGTGGTAAAGTCAACCCATCACATTGTTTCTGGTCTGAGGGAGAATTCTGAATACTTTTTCCGGGTGTTTGCTGAAAATCAAGCTGGTCTGAGTGACCCAAGAGAGCTTCTGCTTCCTGTTCTTATTAAGGAACAACTAGGTATGTCGAATTTTATGTAGAAGCAAAATTTGAGATGGTTTGTACTGATGTAATTTTTAGAGACTCTTTTTCACCTTCATCTACCATGCTCTTATTTTTCAGAACCACCTGAAATTGATATGAAGAATTTCCCAAGTCATACTGTATATGTGAGAGCTGGTTCAAACCTTAAAGTTGACATTCCAATTTCTGGAAAACCACTGCCCAAAGTGACCTTATCAAGAGATGGTGTCCCCCTAAAGGCAACCATGAGATTTAATACTGAAGTTACTGCTGAGAACCTGACCATCAATCTCAAAGAAAGTGTTACCACTGATGCTGGAAGGTATGAGATCACTGCTGCCAACTCCAGTGGAACAACCAAAGCTTTCATTAACATCATTGTACTGGATAGGCCTGGTCCCCCAACTGGCCCTGTTGTGATTAGTGATATAACAGAAGAAAGCGTGACTCTCAAATGGGAGCCACCGAAGTATGATGGCGGAAGTCAAGTTACTAATTACATTGTACTCAAGAGAGAGACAAGTACTGCAGTATGGACTGAAGTGTCTACAACAGTTGCAAGAACCACGATTAAAATCATGAAGCTGACCACAGGAGAAGAATACCAATTCCGCATCAAGGCAGAAAACCGCTTCGGCATCAGTGATCACATAGATTCAGCATGTGTGGTTGTCAAACTACCATACAGTAAGTTGCAAACTTTTTAAAGATCCCAGGTTCTCATTTACATAAATGTTTTAAGTGTCTGTATTAACCTAAGGGATTTCTCTCTTTTGTAGCAACACCTGGACCACCATCTACACCATGGGTCACCAACGTTACTCGAGAAAACATCACCGTGGGCTGGCATGAACCAGTGTCCAATGGAGGCAGTCCAGTTATAGGCTATCACCTGGAAATGAAAGACAGAAACAGTATTTTATGGCAAAAAGTCAACAAATTGGTCATCCGCACAACTCACTTCAAAGTCACAACAATCAGTGCTGGACTTATTTATGAATTCAGGGCATATGCAGAAAATGCTGCTGGTGTTGGAAAACCCAGCCATCCTTCTGAACCAGTCCTAGCCATTGATGCCTGTGGTATGTATTTTTCATGAGGAGGATGATTCAGACTACTTAAAAATGCAAAATCTTATTTCTGCAAAACAAAATAATGTTGACACAAGTTCCACTGACCTGCTTTCTCTTATTACCACAGAGCCTCCAAGAAATGTCCGTATCACTGATATTTCAAAGAATTCTGTCAGCCTTTCATGGCAACAACCAGCTTTCGATGGAGGAAGCAGGATTACAGGCTACATTGTTGAGAGACGAGACCTTCCGGATGGCAGATGGACCAAGGCCAGCTTCACCAATGTTATCGAGACTCAATTCGTCGTCTCTGGCTTAACTCAGAATTCCCAGTATGAGTTCCGTGTCTTTGCTAGGAATGCCGTTGGTTCAGTCAGCAATCCATCTGAGGTTGTAGGGCCCATTACATGCATTGATTCTTATGGTAAGCGTTTTTAGAACTTTGAATCCCAACAGCAATTTAACCCAATATTTTTGCATACTTTTTCTGGTCCTAATCTATAGAATATCTTTTACTATGCACCTTAATTAGATATTTAGAAGAAAGTATGTGAACCAGCTGGGAGTCTCAGGAGGATTCCTTAATCTCTCCTGGTCTCTTAACTGTAAAATGTGAGATTTGGACTACAGGATATCTAAAGTCCCTTCCAAATTCAACCTTTTAGAATTCTTTGATTGTATGAGTTGGTGCTTTCCCTTTTCTATTTTAAACTATCAGAATCAATAATTAAAACCATGGTTGAATGCCCAGAGAATATTCCTCTTAAATAAGTAAAAGACCAAACAGAGGCATTAATGATGACAGTATTAGCAGTAGCTAACATTTACTGGGTATTTTTCATGAATTCTCTCCCTTAATTCTAACAACCCTAACATTAGCCCATTTTATAGAACAGAAACTGAGGTTTAGAGTGCTTATGTAACTTCCCTAACATGGAGCAGATCATTAGTGTAGAGTGGGAATTCAAAAAGACTCTAGAACTTTCTCTACATTGTTGTCATCCCAAAACACACATACTTGGCCATTCTGGAAAATCAGGAACACATTCAACTTAACAATGGTTTCAAAATTAAAATTTCATGAGGGTGAGGTACCCGGTGACACTTTCTCTAAAAGTTCCCTGTGTTGAAGGAGTCTCTCTGATATCTGGGCAAAAGTATTCACTCCTGTCCTCATGCTCAGAATCCCAGGGCTGCTCTTTATGAATCAGGCTTTGTGGACACTGTTGTAAGACTGTGAAGCAAGTCAAATTTAGTTCTGTATCTCAAAAGTTCTAAGCAGCCTGGCAGAGAATCTGTCCAGTGAAATACAGAGCCCTGTGAGTAAAGAATTCAGACTTCAAGAGTCAGACATGAACGGCCTACAGTTGGATGTCAGTGAACTGGGAAGGGAAGATAACAAGAACAGGAGGTAGTCAGAGGAAAAGAAAGGAGAACCTAGAATGAGAGAAAATGTATAATGCAGCTTCTTCGGGATGTTCTCACTACCATATCCCATTTTGTCCCTGGAATTAAACACCTGATAGACTTTAAAATACATTTCAAAGGCATTGAAGTCCCTGTGTGATTACTGCAATGTCACTGGAGGACAGAGCTTCCTCACAACCTTTCTTCCCCATCTGGGATAGAAGCATGGCTTGTAAAATTTAAAGTTTAAAATAGTAAGTAAATAAAATTAAAACTACTATATACATATATATTAATAAAAGCCAGTGACCCTACTTCGAAGTTGCAATTATTTTTTCCATCCTTGTGGTCTTTTAAATATTTCTCATCTGTTTTTCCTACAGGTGGACCCGTAATTGATTTGCCTCTAGAATATACAGAAGTTGTCAAATACAGAGCAGGTACATCTGTGAAGCTCAGAGCTGGCATTTCTGGCAAACCTGCGCCTACAATTGAGTGGTATAAAGATGATAAAGAGCTACAAACCAACGCACTGGTGTGTGTTGAAAATACCACCGACCTTGCATCTATACTCATCAAAGATGCAAGTCGCCTGAATAGTGGAATCTATGAACTAAAACTAAGGAACGCCATGGGCTCAGCCTCAGCCACCATCAGACTACAGATCCTTGGTAGGTGCTGATTATAGGCCGTCATATTTTGTTTGCCTAAAACTTAGCAATTTTAAATTAGTAGCCTCTTAAAAAGTACTGACATATTGTTTTATTCTTTCGTTCACAGACAAACCAGGACCTCCAGGTGGTCCCATTGAATTTAAGACGGTCACTGCTGAGAAAATAACCCTTCTCTGGCGCCCTCCAGCAGATGATGGTGGTGCAAAAATCACTCACTACATCGTGGAAAAACGTGAGACAAGCCGCGTAGTATGGTCTATGGTGTCTGAAAATTTGGAAGAGTGCATCATAACCACCACCAAAATTATCAAAGGAAATGAATACATCTTCCGGGTTCGAGCCATGAACAAATATGGAATTGGTGATCCACTGGAATCTGATCCAGTGGTAGCAAAGAATGCCTTTGGTGAGACATGACTTCATTAGGAAACTGAAATCAAATGCTTGAAATTTTTCAAATGAACTATTCTGCTAGCTTGTATGTTTTCTTAAAATGATTTTCTTAGAATGTTTTCTTTTGTCTCACATCTCCCCTCACTGTCATCTGTCACAAGGGAAAGGATAGTCAGTGAAACTAATATTCTTACATAGGATTTGAAGATTGAAAGGTAGAATTTATCAATGATGTCGATCCTTCAAACTCATTTTCCTTCTCTTTTCTAAATAGTTACTCCTGGGCCTCCAGGCGTACCGGAGGTGACCAAGATTACCAAGAATTCAATGACTGTTGTCTGGAGCAGGCCAGTTGCAGATGGTGGTAGTGAAGTAAGTGGCTATTACCTTGAGAAAAGAGACAAGAAGAGTCTGGGATGGTTTAAAGTCTTGAAGGAGACTATCCGTGACACCAGAGAGAAAGTGACCGGCCTAACGGAAAACAGTGACTACCAATACCGAGTTTGCGCTGTAAATGCTGCTGGTCAGGGTCCATTTTCTGAACCATCCGACTTCTACAAAGCTGCTGATCCTATCGGTAAGTGCTCATAAATGCAGCATCTTCACCTATGTCTCCTTCATGTCCCTAAATTGTACATGATCGTGTAATTACTGTATTCTGAATGGTCATTCCAGACCCTCCAGGCCCACCAGCTAAGATAAGAATAGCAGATTCAACCAAATCCTCCATCACTCTTGGCTGGAGTAAACCCGTCTATGATGGAGGCAGTGCTGTTACTGGATATGTTGTCGCAACGAGACAAGGAGAGGAAGAGGAATGGACTGTTGTCTCTACCAAGGGAGAGGTCAGAACTACAGAATATGTGGTATCAAACCTCACACCTGGAGTCAACTACTACTTCCAGGTATCTGCTGTAAACTGTGCTGGACAAGGAGAACCTATAGAAATGACTGAACCTGTACAAGCTAAAGATATACTTGGTATGTTCCCACTGGTATGGTTGTGCTTTGTTTTGTTTTTTTTATGGGAGTGCTCCTAGGAAATCATTCATTTTTTTGCTTTAAAATTAAAATATATGTCCATTTTATGTCTGCAGAGGAACCAGAGATCGACCTAGATGTGGCTCTCAGAACCTCTGTTATAGCTAAAGCTGGTGAAGACGTACAAGTGTTGATTCCCTTTAAAGGCCGGCCACCACCTACTGTAACATGGAGAAAAGATGAGAAGAATCTCGGCAGTGATGCCAGATACAACATTCAAAACACCGATTCATCTTCGTTACTCATGATTCCTCAAGTCACTCGCAATGATACAGGAAAATATATTCTCACAATAGAAAACGGTGTTGGTCAACCAAAGTCTTCGACTGTGAGTGTTAAAGTGCTTGATACGCCAGCTGCCTGCCAGAAACTGCAGGTGAAACATGTTTCTCGAGGCACAGTCACTTTGTTCTGGGATCCTCCTCTCATTGATGGAGGATCTCCCATAATTAATTATGTCATTGAAAAGAGAGATGGCACCAAGAGAACATGGTCTTCAGTGTCACACAAATGTACCGGTACATCCTTTAAGATAACAGATTTGTCAGAGAAAACTCCATTCTTCTTCAGAGTTCTTGCAGAAAATGAAATTGGAATTGGGGAACCCTGTGAAACTACAGAGCCAGTGAAGCCTGCTGAAGTCCCGGCTCCTATCCGTGATCTGTCAGTGAAAGACTCAACAAAGACTTCTGTTACCCTGAGCTGGACCAAGCCTGACTTTGATGGTGGTAGCATCATCACAGAATACATTGTGGAAAGGAAAGGTAAAGGTGAACAAACATGGTCACATGCTGGCACAAGTAAGACCTGTGAAATTGAAGTTAGCCAACTTAAGGAACAGTCAGTCCTGGAATTCAGAGTGTCCGCCAAAAATGAGAAAGGGCTGAGTGATGCTGTCACTATTGGGCCAATTACAGTGAAAGAACTTGTAATTACACCTGAAGTTGACCTGTCAGATATCCCGGGGGCAAAAGTCGCTGTGAGAATTGGGCATAATGTGCACCTCGAATTACCTTATAAAGGAAAACCCAAACCATCTATCAGTTGGCTGAAAGATGGTTTGCCATTGAAAGAAAGCGAGTATGTTCGTTTCAGTAAAACCGAAAACAAAATTACTTTGAGTATTAAGAATGTCAAGAAAGAGAATGGAGGGAAATACACCCTTATTCTCGATAATGCAGTTTGTAGAAACTCCTATCCCATTACAATCATCACACTTGGCCCACCATCAAAGCCCAAAGGGCCCATTCGATTTGATGAAATCAAGGCTGACAGTGTCATCATGTCATGGGACGTGCCCGAAGATGATGGAGGAGGAGAAATTACCTGTTACAGCATTGAGAAGCGGGAAGCTTCACAAACTAATTGGAAGATGGTGTGTTCAAGTGTTGCCAGGACAACTTTCAAAGTTCCTAATCTAGTCAAAGATGCTGAATACCAGTTTAGAGTTAGGGCAGAAAATAGATACGGAGTCAGCCAGCCACTTGTCTCAAACATTATTGTGGCAAAACACCAGTTCAGGATTCCTGGCCCCCCAGGAAAGCCAGTTGTATACAACGTGACTTCTGATGGCATGTCACTAACTTGGGACGCTCCAGTTTACGATGGTGGTTCAGAAGTTACTGGATTCCACGTTGAAAAGAAAGAAAGAAATAGCATCCTCTGGCAAAGAATTAATACATCACCAATATCTGGAAGAGAATATAGAGCTACTGGACTAATGGAAGGCCTAGATTACCAGTTCCGTGTATATGCTGAAAATTCTGCTGGCCTAAGCTCGCCCAGTGACCCAAGCAAATTTACTTTAGCTGTTTCTCCAGTAGGTAAGTAACTGAGTATTATTTGAATATATTTAATTCAGCAACTGAATATCTTACTAACAAGTAAATCAAACACAGCTTTTCTTCCACATATCACCTTCTCACCTATCTTCTGTCCACTAGAGAGCTGGTCAAGTAAAGCAAAGGGGATGATTTTAAGTCAGTCTAATAAAGTAATTTAAAGTTCTTTTTAAAGCTTAGCTACAAAAAAAAAAAATTGAAATTAAAATGAGCTCAGGGGATTTATTCATTTTTTCCTTCCACTGTGAATGAGCTGATGACAGAAATGGATTACGGAAATGATACTGTTAATTTCCATATAATTTTTTAGACCCACCTGGCACTCCTGACTACATTGACGTCACCCGGGAAACCATCACACTTAAATGGAACCCACCATTGCGTGATGGAGGCAGTAAGATTGTGGCCTATAGCATTGAGAAACGGCAAGGGAGTGATCGCTGGATCAGATGCAACTTTACTGATGTCAGTGAATGTCAGTACACAGTCACGGGACTTAGTCCTGGGGATCGATATGAGTTCAGAATAATTGCAAGAAACGCCGTTGGTACTGTAAGTCCGCCCTCGCAGTCTTCTGGCGTTATCATGACAAGAGACGAAAATGGTAAGCATTTACAACTGATCTCCAAATATGCCTAAAGGCATTCACATTTTTTTAAAGATCCTTTAGGCCCCTGGTCTGTAAAAGGGGAGCAGGAACATCATTTCATACAGATTACCCAGGGTTGTTATGTGGATGAATTAGATTTTCTACCTTTCAGATAAAAAGAAGAAGAAAAAAAGCTAATTGGCATCAATTCTTTTTACCATGGCTATTGTCTCACTCTGTTCCCATATAAATAGCATGCAAATGGGAATGAGGTTTTTAGTTTTGTAATTCCAGTCATTTATAATAAAGAAAAACACTCTCAAGAATAACTATCCAGCTTTACTGAAGTTAGTAAAATACAACATACACCCAATGGTACAGTCATCAGCTTGCTTGAGTGCAGCTGATGACCTCTTACAGGAACTTGTTTGAATATACAACAGCTTTAGGAAGTAAATGATTTATAAATGTTTTCTTCTTACAAATGGCAATGCAAGATTAATAACATGACAGACATAAAAAGGGGATAACCTGATAGCATGCAGATGTTCAGCCCCATAATCTAAATTCTCAATTATCAATCCTGCTTTCACAATAGCCTTTGGTAACACAGGATAAACATTACCCTTCCAAGCTTTAGGACATGGTGCTAATGTAAAACATGCTTATGTTTTTATTTAGCCAAACTAACTCATAGTATTTCTATTTCTTTTATAGTTCCACCAACTGTAGAGTTTGCCCCTGAATACTTTGATGGTCTCATTATTAAGTCTGGAGAGAGCCTTAGGATTAAAGCTTTGGTGCAGGGACGGCCAGTACCTCGAGTAACTTGGTTTAAAGATGGAGTAGAAATTGAAAAGAAGATGAATATGGAAATAACTGATGTCCTAGGATCCACCAGCATTTTTGTTAGAGATGCTACCCGAGACCATCGTGGTGTATATAGTGTGGAAGCCAAAAGTGCATCTGGCTCCTCAAAAGCAGAAATTACAGTGAAAGTACAAGGTACTTCTGAAATAACTTCTTAATCTTACAATTTACAGGACTTGGGTTAGAGACATGCCTGACTACATTTTTAAGGGGCAAGGAAAAATAAACTAACTCTGGAACCTTTTTCTTATAGATACACCAGGAAAAGTAGTTGGGCCAATAAGATTCACCAATATTACTGGCGAGAAGATGACCCTGTGGTGGGATGCTCCTCTCAATGACGGCTGTGCTCCCGTCACTCACTACATCATTGAAAAACGGGAAACCAGCAGACTTGCTTGGGCACTAATTGAGGATAATTGTCAAGCCCACAGCTATACTGCCACTAAACTAATAACTGGCAATGAATACCAATTTCGTGTTTCTGCAGTTAACAAGTTTGGTGTTGGGAGGCCACTTGATTCCGACCCAGTGGTTGCTCAAATACAATACAGTAAGTATCTGTATTTACCAAGTGGTACTATGTTGTAAGATTAACTTCCAACCAACATGTCTAACTTGTCTTCATTTTACAGCTGTTCCCGATGCCCCTGGCACTCCAGAACCTAGTAATGTAACAGGCAATAGCATTACCCTGACATGGGCAAGGCCAGAATCAGACGGTGGCAATGAAATTCAACAATATATCCTTGAAAGGAGAGAAAAGAAAAGCACACGATGGGTAAAAGTGATCAGCAAAAGACCAATCTCTGAGACAAGATTCAAAGTCACTGGTCTGATAGAGGGTAATGAGTATGAATTCCATGTCATGGCTGAAAATGCTGCAGGAGTAGGACCTGCAAGTGGTATCTCAAGACTAATCAAATGTAGAGAGCCGGTCAGCCCACCAAGTGCTCCCACTGTGGTCAAAGTGACAGACACATCCAAGACAACTGTGAGCTTAGAATGGTCTAAGCCAGTGTTCGATGGCGGCATGGAAATAATTGGATATATTATTGAAATGTGCAAAGCTGACTTAGGAGACTGGCACAAGGTAAATGCAGAGGCATGTGTGAAAACAAGATATACAGTCACTGATCTACAAGCAGGTGAAGAATACAAATTCCGGGTTAGTGCTATCAATGGTGCTGGAAAAGGAGAGAGCAGTGAAGTGACTGGCACAATTAAAGCAGTTGACCGATTAGCAGCTCCTGAGTTAGATATCGATGCAAACTTCAAGCAGACCCATATTGTTAGAGCTGGGGCCAGTATTCGCCTCTTCATTGCCTACCAGGGTAGACCCACTCCTAGAGCTGTGTGGACCAAACCTGACTCCAACCTTAGCATTCGGGCTGATATCCACACAACAGACTCTTTCAGCACCCTCACTGTGGAAAACTGCAACAGAAATGATGCAGGGAAATACACCCTTACTGTAGAAAACAACAGTGGTAGTAAATCAATCACATTCACTGTAAAGGTGCTAGACACTCCAGGCCCACCTGGCCCAATCACTTTCAAGGATGTGACCCGCGGAACTGTTACACTGATGTGGGATGCTCCTATCCTTGATGGTGGTGCCCGAATCCATCATTATGTGGTAGAAAAACGAGAAGCAAGTCGTCGTAGCTGGCAGGCTATCAATGAAAAATGCACTCGTCAGATCCTCAAGGTCAGTGACCTGGCAGAAGGCATTCCATACTATTTCCGTGTTTCTGCAGAAAATGAGTATGGTGTGGGTGAACCCTATGAAATGCCAGAACCAATCGTAGCCACAGAACAGCCTGCTCCCCCTAAGAGACTTGATATCATTGACACAAGCAAATCCTCTGCAGTCTTAGCTTGGCTTAAACCTGACCATGATGGAGGCAGCCGGATCACTGGCTACCTTCTCGAAATGAGACAAAAGGGATCGGACTTCTGGGTTGAGGCTGGTCGCACCAAACAGCTGACTTTCACAGTTGAGTGCCTGGTTGAGAACACTGAATATGAATTCCGTGTGAAGGCCAAGAATGATGCTGGCTACAGTGAACCCAGGGAAGCCTTCTCCTCTGTCATCATCAAGGAGCCTCAAATTGAGCCCACTGCTGATCTCACTGGAATTACTAATCAGCTCATAACTTGCAAAGCAGGAAGCACATTTACCATTGATGTCCCAATCACTGGTCGTCCTGCTCCCAAAGTAACATGGAAGCTTGAAGAAATGAGACTTAAGGAGACAGATCGAGTGAGTATCACAACAACAAAAGACAGAACCACCCTGTCTGTAAAGGATAGCATGAGAGGTGACTCTGGAAGATACTTCTTGACCCTGGAAAACACAGCTGGTGTTAAAACATTTACCATCACAGTTGTGGTCATTGGAAGGCCAGGTCCAGTAACTGGCCCCATTGAGGTCTCATCTGTCTCAGCTGAATCATGTGTCCTATCATGGGCTGAACCTAAAGATGATGGAGGTACTGACATTACTAATTACATAGTTGAAAAGCGTGAATCAGGCACAACAGCTTGGCAGCTTGTCAATTCCAGTGTCAAGCGCACTCAGATTAAAGTCACTCATCTCACAAAATACATGGAATATTCTTTCCGTGTCAGTTCGGAGAACAGATTTGGTGTCAGCAAGCCTCTAGAATCAGCACCAATAATTGCTGAGCATCCATTCGGTAAGAAAAATAAAAATATTTCCAACTCCATTATTAAGTATTTCCCTTGAATTTTATAAAACTGTATTCATATTTGATACCTTTGTTTATATTTAGTCCCTCCAAGTGCTCCTACCAGACCTGAAGTTTACCACGTGTCTGCCAATGCCATGTCTATTCGTTGGGAAGAACCTTACCATGATGGTGGCAGTAAAATCATTGGCTACTGGGTTGAGAAGAAAGAACGTAACACCATTCTTTGGGCGAAAGAAAACAAAGTGCCATGCTTAGAGTGCAACTACAAAGTGAGTGGCTTGGTAGAAGGACTAGAATACCAGTTCAGAACATACGCACTCAATGCTGCAGGTGTTAGCAAAGCCAGTGAAGCTTCAAGACCTATGATGGCTCAAAACCCAGTTGGTATGTATTAAAACTGAATGGGTATATTTGTTTATTATCATCATCACCATCATCATTATTGACACTAGAATTCAGAGTTGTATTTTTTTAACTTGACTTTTGCATCCCTTCCAGATGCACCAGGAAGACCAGAGGTAACAGATGTCACAAGATCAACAGTGTCACTGATTTGGTCTGCCCCAGTGTATGACGGTGGCAGCAAGGTTGTGGGCTACATCGTAGAGCGTAAGCCGGTCAGTGAGGTTGGAGACGGTCGCTGGCTAAAGTGCAACTATACCATTGTATCTGACAATTTCTTCACTGTGACTGCTCTCAGTGAAGGAGACACTTACGAATTCCGTGTGTTGGCTAAGAATGCAGCAGGAGTAATTAGCAAAGGATCAGAATCTACAGGCCCTGTCACTTGCAGAGATGAATATGGTAAAATAAATAAATAATAATTATCAATGTACTCCTTTTAAATGATTACCATTTTGTGAAAATAAACTGTCATATATTTATTCATATCCATTTTGCCTATGACAGCTCCACCCAAAGCTGAATTGGATGCCAGATTACAGGGTGATCTGGTTACCATCAGAGCAGGCTCAGATCTTGTCCTTGATGCTGCAGTTGGTGGCAAACCTGAACCCAAAATTATCTGGACCAAAGGGGACAAGGAACTAGATCTCTGTGAAAAAATCTCTTTGCAGTATACAGGCAAACGAGCAACTGCTGTGATCAAGTTCTGTGACAGAAGTGACAGTGGAAAATACACGTTAACAGTGAAGAATGCCAGTGGGACCAAGGCCGTGTCCGTCATGGTCAAAGTTCTTGGTAAGCATGTCAAATGTTCTTTTATTTCTTATAGAATTTTCAAGTGTGGAGAAAAAAAAGATCTGAATCATTACTTGCCATTGACACCTGTTTCAGATTCCCCTGGCCCATGTGGAAAGCTCACCGTCAGCAGAGTAACAGAGGAAAAGTGCACTTTAGCCTGGAGCCTTCCTCAGGAAGATGGAGGGGCAGAAATAACTCACTACATCGTGGAAAGACGAGAGACTAGCAGGCTCAACTGGGTGATCGTCGAAGGCGAATGCCCAACCCTGTCCTACGTAGTTACCAGACTCATTAAGAACAATGAATACATATTCCGAGTGCGGGCAGTGAACAAATATGGCCTTGGTGTGCCTGTTGAATCAGAGCCAATTGTAGCCAGAAACTCATTCAGTGAGTATGAACACTTTGAAACAACTTGGTAGTTAAATATAATGGAATCAGGGGAGAGGGAGGCATTCCTATCAATAGTGATTTTGTGTAATTCTGACCATCCTCATTTTCATAAAAATATAAACAGCTATTCCATCACAACCGGGCATACCTGAAGAAGTTGGGGCCGGCAAAGAGCATATCATCATTCAATGGACAAAACCTGAATCTGATGGTGGTAATGAGATCAACAACTACCTAGTAGACAAACGTGAGAAAAAGAGTTTGCGCTGGACACGTGTCAACAAAGACTATGTGGTATATGATACCAGGCTGAAGGTGACTGGCCTCATGGAAGGTTGTGATTACCAGTTCCGGGTCACCGCGGTGAATGCTGCTGGTAACAGTGAACCCAGCGAAGCTTCCAACTTTATCTCATGCCGAGAACCATCATGTGAGTTCCAAGAATCACACATAAACCATCAAAACCATGTTACAAATAATTTACCAATATACCATTTCCAAGAACCTCTGGAATTTATGAATGATCTCGAAAAGTATATGCTTATTAGAGGGATCTTAAATACAGCTAAGCCAGAACATTTCAACCATACTTCTGTTGATAAGTTAGCAGTTACATTGCTAAAAATTATCACAGTATTTTCCAGTCTGTGAAAAAATTATTTTCCTACCAATATGAAAGAGATTTTATAAATATTGTGTAGTGATAATAATTACTAAAAAGAAAAAAATGTCTCTTTTAAGAAGAGCATAAAGGTTAGTATTCTAATAAGTGCCTAACAAATTATTGTCACAAGAGCTTCAAAAATAAGTGGCAAATCCTTGTACAGAGTTTGAGCCCAATGACTAAAAAGAATATACCATTGTGACTGAATAGGGGAAGAAGAAGAAACCACTTCCTGTACTCATTAGAAACATAGAGGTGACAAGTGATATTAACCCTGTGAAAGCTGAGCAACTAAGGAAAAGTCCCTGAGAACAGGTATTTTAAGCAATGAGCTGGGCTAGAAGAATCCAACATAGCTAGCCAAAGTAGCAGGAAAAAAACATCTATCTTTCTAAAGAAATGTAATTTTTAAAATAAAATAATAATGATGTTGATAATGATATAGCATATAGCACTGTCCTATAATATCAGAGGAACCCAGTTACGCAGATTATCTTGGTGAGTGTGGACAAAGAACAAAAATGCCTTACTTTTCTGGGGGAGGGAGAATAAGAAAGGGAAGGTGACTACATACTTGTGGGTTAAGATGCAGCGATCATAGGGTAACTTGTATTTCTTATGGCCCATAAGGATACATCTTCAATGAATCCTTTTTTTAAATTTTAATCCTTTACTACACTATAAAAAGACCTTTTAAAATATTGAGTTTAATAAATCACAGGGTTTCCCCCCCCCCCAAACCTTTTTAAAAGACCTTTTGAAATACTGGGGGGGGGGGGGCAAGAAGAATAATGTCTTTGTGAGTCTTAAAAACCAAAAATATAAACCTCAAAGCTTCCTTATTTGTATAATGTCTGAATCCCCCTTTTTAAATTCCACAGATACCCCTGGACCACCTTCTGCTCCAAGAATTGTGGATACCACCAAGTCCAGCATTAGTTTGGCATGGACCAAGCCCATGTATGATGGTGGCATTGACATCATGGGATATGTTCTTGAAATGCAAGAGAAGGATACTGATCACTGGTACCGAGTGCATACCAATGCCACCATAAGAAATACTGAATTCACTGTGCCAGACCTTAAAATGGGCCAGAAATACTCCTTCAGGGTTGCTGCTGTGAATGCCAAGGGTATGAGTGAATACAGTGAGTCAACTGCTGAAATTGAGCCCGTGGAAAGACTAGGTATTTATAATATAAGCTTTTAGGTGAATTATTTTCTCACCACACCTGTTCGTGAATTACGTTTTGACATTTACTTTCCAGAAATACCAGACCTAGAGCTTGCAGATGACTTAAAGAAGACTGTGACCATCAGAGCTGGGGCCTCATTGCGCCTGATGGTGTCTGTATCTGGAAGACCACCTCCCGTCATCACATGGAGCAAGAAGGGCATTGACCTTGCAAACAGGGCAATTATTGACACCACTGACAGTTACTCTTTACTTATTGTGGACAAAGTTAACCGGTACGATGCTGGAAAATACACTATTGAAGCCGAAAATCAATCTGGCAAGAAATCAGCAACAGTCCTTGTTAAAGTATACGGTAAGTATTGGTCTTAAAATTGACTATACTGTGAGTAGATCTCTTAGAAAAAAATACCCCTTGACCTAGGATCACCTCTCTAGAGAGAAACCATGTTGAATACGTGTTCCTGGAAGACACAAAACAAAAAGCTATCAAGCAATCGGCAAATAAGTATGAATCTTACATTCTATTTTTTTTTTTAGATACTCCTGGTCCCTGTCCTTCGGTGAGAGTTAAAGAAGTATCAAGAGATTCTGTGACCATTACCTGGGAAATTCCCACAATTGATGGTGGAGCTCCTGTCAACAATTACATTATTGAGAAGCGTGAAGCTGCCATGAGAGCATTCAAAACAGTAACTACCAAATGCAGCAAGACACTTTACCGAATTTCCGGACTTGTAGAAGGAACCATGTACTATTTCCGAGTGTTGCCAGAAAACATTTATGGCATTGGGGAACCCTGTGAAACATCTGATGCAGTTCTGGTCTCAGAAGTACCTCTGGTGCCTACAAAGCTGGAAGTGGTCGATGTCACCAAATCAACTGTCACTCTGGCCTGGGAAAAACCACTCTATGATGGTGGTAGCCGACTCACTGGATATGTTCTTGAGGCCTGCAGAGCTGGCACTGAGAGATGGATGAAGGTTGTCACCTTAAAACCCACCGTCCTAGAGCACACTGTTACTTCCTTAAACGAAGGCGAACAGTACCTATTCAGAGTAAGGGCACAAAATGAGAAAGGCGTGTCAGAACCAAGAGAGATCATCACAGCCGTGACTGTACAAGACCTCAGAGGTATGTACCACATCACCAAAAACATCAATAATAGTGAAGTAAAGAAAACATTCTGAATTCGTGATACCTTGTCATAGAAACAATGCTTAAGAATTAAAGGGCTACTTTCTTTCTCCTAGTGTTGCCAACAATTGATCTTTCTACAATGCCTCAGAAGACCATTCATGTCCCAGCCGGCAGACCAGTGGAGCTCGTGATACCCATCGCCGGTCGTCCACCTCCTGCTGCTTCCTGGTTCTTTGCTGGTTCTAAACTAAGAGAATCAGAGCGTGTCACAGTTGAAACTCACACTAAAGTAGCTAAATTAACCATCCGTGAAACCACTATCAGAGATACCGGAGAATATACACTTGAATTGAAGAATGTAACTGGAACTACTTCAGAGACCATCAAAGTTATCATTCTTGGTAAGGATGTGTGACAAAGACACATATATGCAAGTTGTTGATGTTCAGTCACCCAATTGTGATCTGAAGTGAAAATTAATTTCCCGGATTTCTTTCTCTTTCATAGACAAGCCTGGTCCTCCAACTGGGCCTATTAAGATTGATGAAATTGATGCTACTTCAATTACCATTTCCTGGGAACCACCTGAATTGGATGGTGGTGCTCCATTGAGCGGTTATGTGGTAGAACAGCGTGATGCCCATCGTCCAGGATGGCTGCCAGTGTCTGAATCAGTGACTAGACAGACTTTTAAGTTTACCAGACTCACTGAAGGAAATGAGTATGTGTTCCGCGTGGCTGCAACAAACCGCTTCGGGATTGGCTCTTACTCGCAGTCTGAGGTCATAGAATGTCGCAGCAGCATCAGTAAGTCCTTGGACCTTTCAGGCCACCATTCTCCCCACCTGATTCGGAACGTGAACAGAAGGGAATCTGTTTTTACTATGTCCTAAGGAAAAAGAGGTCCCAAAATTCACCCCAGGGTCTTTCTAAGGTTTCTAAATTTTCCTGGAGGTTTTCAACATGGTTAATTTTTTTTTTTAATGAAAAAGAGGAAGGAGAAAAGGAGGGATGGAGACAGGAGGGACTGGCTAGGTTATAATGAGAAAAAAATACAGAATGCATGCTTAATAAATGTTTATAAAATTGAAGAAAATGAGGAATCTCAAGAAAAGTACAAAAATTGGAAAAATAGTCACAAGTCTTACATGCTATTTAAAAAGCTAAGACATACTTACAGAAATGTGCCTTTATTTTAATGTATTCTCATTGCCATAATGTGTTTACCTCTATCTTACTCCAGGTATTCCTGGACCTCCAGAAACATTACAAATATTTGATGTCTCCCGTGATGGCATGACACTGACTTGGTACCCACCAGAAAACGATGGTGGCTCCCAAGTGACTGGATATATTATAGAGCGCAAAGAAGTGAGAGCAGATCGATGGGTCCGTGTAAATAAAGTACCAGTGACAATGACACGGTACCGTTCCACTGGCCTTATTGAAGGCTTAGAATATGAACACCGTGTCACAGCCATTAATGTGAGAGGGACTGGGAAACCAAGTCGTCCTTCCAAACCCATCGTTGCCATGGATCCAATTGGTAAATACATTGTGTATAGGTCAATTTTTTGAGGTATAATTTAAATGTAGAAAAATTTATCCTTCTGAAATATGTAATTCTAAGTTTTGAAAAGGTCCTATTGTATAAGCACCACCACAGTCAAAATACAGAATTCTTCCATCAGCCCCAAAAGTTCATTTGTGGATACCCTCCCCACTCCAGCCCCTAGCAGCTTTGGGCAAGTAACTTTTTATATTCTCCTCTTGAATCTATTCCCCATTCTTTAAAATGGGACTTATAATACATGCCCTACATCAGTGTTTAATTCTTTGAATAAGTTAATATTTCTGAAAGCACTTTAAAATCTGATGATAAATGTAAGATGGTAGTAGTGTTCATAAACAAAGCACATTTAAGACAAAGGAAAAAGCCAAGAGCTTTAAGTATTTTTAACTGATAAAAATGAATAAAATTTTTTAAAAAACTATATTCTAATGCTAACAGTCCATGTTTACACAACTCATTGCATGTTAGGTGGCAGAGCCGAGTTTCAGCTTTGCAGCAACAATATCTTGTTGTCTTATTCTTAACCCCAGCTCCTCCAGGAAAGCCACAAAACCCAAGAGTTACTGATACAACAAGGACATCAGTCTCCCTGGCCTGGAGTGTTCCAGAAGATGAAGGAGGATCTAAAGTCACAGGCTACTTGATTGAAATGCAAAAAGTAGATCAACATGAATGGACCAAATGTAACACCACCCCAACCAAGATTCGGGAGTATACCCTAACACATCTACCTCAGGGCACTGAATACAGATTCCGTGTCCTAGCTTGTAATGCTGGTGGACCTGGGGAGCCTGCTGAGGTACCAGGAACAGTCAAAGTCACTGAAATGCTTGGTAAGACATATGATCGCTTACTTTCTGCTAATAATTGCCTTAAGATTTATTTCTTACCATCCCCCCCCGCCACTGCCCAAAAAATGCTAATTGTAACTGGCTCTTTTTTCCCAGAATATCCTGATTATGAACTTGATGAAAGATACCAAGAAGGTATCTTTGTAAGACAAGGTGGAGTCATCAGACTTACCATACCAATCAAAGGAAAACCATTCCCAATATGTAAATGGACCAAGGAAGGCCAAGATGTTAGTAAGCATGCCATGATTGCAACCTCTGAAACACACACTGAGCTTGTAATCAAAGAAGCAGACAGGGATGATTCTGGCACTTATGACCTGGTTCTGGAAAACAAGTGTGGCAAGAAGGCTGTCTACATCAAAGTCAGGGTGATAGGAAATCCCAACCCTCCTGAAGGGCCACTTGAATATGACGACATACAAGCTCGCTCTGTAAGGGTCAGTTGGAGACCCCCTGCCGATGATGGTGGTGCTGACATCTTAGGCTATATTCTTGAGAGACGAGAAGTGTCTAAAGCCGCCTGGTATACAATTGATTCCAGAGTCCGAGGTACATCTCTGGTGGTAAAAGGCCTCAAAGAGAACGTGGAATACCATTTCCGTGTTTCAGCTGAAAACCAGTTTGGCATAAGCAAACCCTTAAAATCTGAAGAACCAGTCATACCAAAAACACCACTGAGTAAGTACTCTTCCAACCACCACATTGTACAAATTCTTCCAGTACTCTTTCATTTTGAAATGAAAGCCATCAGCTTACAAGATATGGGACTGTACTCTTAACACACATTTTCTACTTTATATCCATAGATCCTCCGGAGCCTCCAAGCAATCCTCCAGAAGTGCTCGATGTGACCAAGAGTTCTGTCAGCCTGTCTTGGTCCCGGCCCAAAGATGATGGTGGTTCTCGAGTCACAGGCTACTACATTGAACGCAAGGAGACATCAACTGACAAGTGGGTCAGGCACAACAAGACTCAGATAACAACCACAATGTACACTGTCACTGGGCTTGTTCCTGATGCAGAGTATCAGTTCCGCATCATCGCACAGAATGATGTTGGCCTAAGCGAGACCAGCCCTGCTTCTGAACCAGTTGTTTGCAAAGATCCATTTGGTAAGGAGAGTTTCTGAAGGGGTTCAAACCAAAGAGGCAAGCCATCTTTGGTCTTTCTCTTTTATTTCAGCAGTAAAACTGATTCCCCTTTCAATTGTTTTAAAAATATTTCAGATAAGCCAAGCCAACCTGGAGAAGTTGAGATTCTTTCAATATCCAAAGATAGTGTCACTCTACAGTGGGAGAAACCTGAATGTGACGGTGGCAAAGAAATCCTTGGATACTGGGTTGAATATAGGCAGTCTGGAGACAGTGCCTGGAAGAAGAGCAATAAGGACCGCATCAAGGACAGACAATTCACAATAGGGGGTTTGCTGGAAGCCACTGAATATGAATTCAGGGTTTTTGCTGAGAATGAGACCGGGCTTAGCAGACCTCGAAGAACTGCTATGTCTGTAAAGACTAAACTAACATGTAAGTAGCCACTAGTTCTCTGCTTATGACCTACAAACTAAGCAACGTATTGAGGCTAATTCTTCCTTTATATTAAGTAGACATACAGAAAACCTTACTGGAGAGCAAGTGTTTGGGAAGAGTGAACTCACTTTGGCATATACACACACAGGAAATAGCTGCTATGTTCTATAGGGAGTCATTCCAAGCACATAACTCAGTAGATGTTAGGTGCAGTGACCTGAGCACCTTCTTAGAGCCATTTCTCCTTCAAATGCAATGGTTTGGGATTTTTTTTTTTAAAGATTTTATTTATTTATTTGACAGAGAGAGACACAGCGAGAGAGGGAACACAAGCAGGGGAGTGGGAGAGGGAGAAGCAGGCTCCCCGCAGAGCAGGGAGCCCGATGCGGGACTCGATCCCAGGACCCTGGGATCATGACCTGAGCTGAAAGCAGTCGCTTAACCAACTGAGCCACCCAGGCGCCCTGGGATTTTTTTTTTTTTAATGCTTCCTAATAAGACTTGTATGGTCAACAAATGTACCCCACTTCAGTGAACCTAAGGCAGAGATTCTCTCTATAGATTTATAGAGAGAATTCATATTTCCCCAAACCCCTAAACATTATTGATGTCTCCCAATTGTAAAGAGAAAAGTCACTCTACATAATAATGTGACGATGTGGCTCACTGAATCCCTATTTTCCATAGGGCCCCAGGAAAAGTGCTATGACATTGTTAAGAACTAGACTCATGTGTAAATCATGGTATCTAATAGAGTTAGTCAAAAGGATAAATTCATTCCTGATATACAAGGACAGAGGATTACAGATTCAGTGGTAATAATAATGCATTACTATTATCTTTCATCTCCTTCAGCTGGAGAGGCTCCAGGAGTGCGCAAAGAAATGAAGGATGTTACCACCAAGTTGGGCGAAGCTGCTCAACTGTCATGCCAGATTGTTGGAAGGCCTCTTCCTGACATTAAATGGTACCGATTTGGTAAGGAGCTGGTACAAAGCCGGAAGTACAAAATGTCTTCAGATGGACGCACACATACGCTAACAGTAATGACAGAGGAACAAGAAGATGAAGGTGTTTATACCTGCATAGCTACTAATGAGGTTGGAGAAGTAGAAACCAGTAGTAAGCTTCTCCTGCAAGCAACACCACAGTTCCATCCTGGTTACCCACTGAAAGAGAAATATTATGGTGCTGTGGGTTCAACACTTCGACTTCATGTCACGTACATTGGTCGTCCAGTACCTTCCATCACTTGGTTCTATGGCCAGAAACTTTTGCAAAACTCAGAAAACATTACTATTGAAAACACTGAGCACTATACTCATCTTGTCATGAAGAATGTCCAACGTAAGACTCATGCTGGGAAATACAAAGTTCAGCTCAGCAATGTCTTCGGAACAGTTGATGCCATCCTTGATGTGGAAATACAAGGTATTTTATTTTAGTTTTTAGTGTTTTTTTAATTTTTCAAGGAAAAAGAGATCTCAGGCGACATACTACAAAGAAAACCACTATCATTGTATTTTCTCACAACAGATAAACCAGACAAACCCATAGGACCAATTGTGATAGAAGCTCTATTGAAGAACTCTGCAGTGATCAGCTGGAAGCCACCTGCAGATGATGGAGGCTCCTGGATCACCAACTATGTGGTGGAGAAATGTGAGGCCAAGGAAGGGGCTGAATGGCAATTGGTGTCTTCAGCCATCTCAGTGACAACCTGCAGAATTGTAAACCTCACAGAAAATGCTGGCTATTACTTCCGGGTTTCAGCCCAGAACACTTTTGGCATCAGTGAGCCTCTGGAGGTTGCCTCAGTTGTGATCATTAAGAGTCCTTTTGGTGAGTACAACCTCTACAGTCTTCCTATGGCAAAATTCCATCCTTACATAAAACTCTTATTAACAGAAATAACTTTTGAAAGAAAATAGCCAAGATTCAAATAAAGTACAAGTGCGTTTTGGCTCACTAAAATTGAACTTTTGCAATCTACAAGGGCAAATATAAACCCTGTTCTTCTTTAAAAATGAACTTTGTGTTTTGATAAGTTTCTTAGCATAAAGTGACCCATTTCATTTTTCTGGAATAGCTGTTCTTAGAACTTTGGGTTCGTAAGATTTTCTTTAAAAAAACTAAGCTTTTAATAAAGCTGCTTGTTTCACCTCATGACTCAAATCTTTCTTGTTTCTTTGAAACAGGAAAGCCAGGTGCTCCTGGCAAACCAACTATCACTGCTCTCACAAAAGATTCTTGTGTTGTGGCTTGGAAGCCACCTGCCAGTGATGGAGGTGCAAAGATTAGAAATTACTACCTTGAGAAACGTGAGAAGAAGCAGAATAAATGGATTGCTGTGACAACAGAAGAAATTCGAGAAACTGTCTTTTCAGTGCAAAACCTTATTGAAGGTCTTGAATATGAGTTCCGTGTGAAATGTGAAAATCTAGGTGGGGAAAGTGAATGGAGTGAAATATCAGAACCTGCCACTCCCAAATCTGATGTCCCAATTCAGGCACCACACTTTAAAGAGGAACTGAGAAATCTAAATGTCAGATATCAGAGCAATGCTACTTTGGTCTGCAAAGTGACTGGTCATCCGAAACCTATTGTGAAATGGTACAGACAAGGCAAAGAAATCATTGCAGATGGATTAAAGTACAGGATTCAAGAGTTTAAGGGTGGCTACCACCAGCTCATCATTGCAAGTGTCACAGATGATGATGCCACAGTTTACCAAGTCAGAGCTACCAACCAAGGGGGATCTGTGTCTGGCACTGCCTCCTTGGAAGTAGAAGGTAAATACCTCAAATCTATAAAAATCAGTTTGGTGCTAGATGACATATTGTTAATTAGGGTTGGGGGGGGGGTCGTTGCACTTAAATAGTGTTGGGTATTGCTAAATTACATTCTTTCTTCTTTTATTCTGCTACAGTTCCAGCTAAGATACACTTGCCTAAAACTCTTGAAGGCATGGGGGCAGTTCATGCTCTCCGAGGTGAGGTGGTCAGCATCAAGATCCCTTTCAGTGGCAAACCAGATCCTGTGATCACCTGGCAGAAAGGACAAGATCTCATCGACAATAATGGCCACTACCAAGTTATTGTCACAAGATCTTTCACATCACTCGTTTTCCCCAATGGAGTAGAGAGAAAAGATGCTGGTTTCTATGTGGTCTGTGCTAAAAACAGATTTGGAATTGATCAGAAGACTGTTGAACTGGATGTGGCGGATGTTCCTGACCCACCCAGAGGAGTCAAAGTTAGTGACATATCACGAGATTCTGTCAACTTAACATGGACTGAGCCAGCTTCTGACGGTGGCAGCAAAATCACCAACTACATTGTTGAAAAATGTGCAACTACTGCAGAAAGATGGCTCCGTGTAGGACAGGCCCGAGAAACACGTTATACCGTGATCAACTTATTTGGAAAAACAAGCTACCAGTTCCGTGTAATAGCTGAAAATAAATTTGGCCTGAGCAAACCTTCTGAGCCTTCAGAACCAACCATAACCAAAGAAGACAAGACCAGAGCCATGAATTACGATGAAGAGGTAGACGAAACCAGGGAAGTTTCCATGACTAAAGCATCTCATTCGTCAACTAAGGAACTGTGTGAGAAATATATGATTGCTGAAGATCTTGGGCGTGGTCAGTTTGGAATTGTCCACCGTTGCATTGAAACATCCTCAAAGAAGACTTACATGGCCAAATTTGTTAAAGTCAAGGGGACTGATCAGGTTTTGGTAAAGAAGGAAATTTCCATTCTAAACATTGCCAGGCACAGAAACATCTTATACCTCCATGAATCATTTGAGAGCATGGAAGAATTAGTTATGATCTTTGAGTTCATATCAGGACTCGATATATTTGAGCGCATTAACACAAGTGCTTTTGAACTTAATGAAAGAGAAATTGTAAGTTATGTTCGCCAGGTCTGCGAAGCACTTGAGTTCTTACATAGTCACAATATTGGACACTTTGACATTAGACCAGAAAATATCATTTACCAAACAAGAAGGACCTCCACCATTAAAATCATAGAATTTGGTCAAGCCCGTCAGCTGAAGCCAGGGGACAACTTTAGGCTTCTGTTCACTGCCCCCGAATACTATGCACCTGAAGTCCACCAGCATGACGTTGTCAGCACCGCCACAGACATGTGGTCACTTGGAACACTGGTGTATGTGCTGTTAAGTGGTACCAATCCATTCCTGGCTGAAACTAACCAACAGATAATTGAGAACATCATGAATGCTGAATATACTTTCGATGAAGAAGCATTCAAAGAGATTAGCCTTGAAGCCATGGATTTTGTTGACCGGCTGTTAGTGAAAGAGAGAAAATCTCGCATGACAGCATCCGAGGCACTCCAGCATCCATGGCTGAAGCAGAAGATAGAAAGAGTCAGTACTAAAGTTATCAGAACATTAAAACACCGGCGTTACTACCACACACTGATCAAGAAAGACCTCAACATGGTTGTGTCAGCGGCCCGAATCTCTTGCGGTGGTGCAATTCGATCTCAGAAGGGAGTGAGTGTTGCTAAAGTTAAAGTAGCATCCATTGAAATTGGCCCAGTTTCTGGGCAGATAATGCATGCAGTTGGCGAAGAAGGAGGATATGCCAAATATGTATGCAAAATTGAAAATTATGATCAGTCTACCCAAGTGACCTGGTACTTTGGAGTCAGACAGCTGGAGAACAGTGAGAAATATGAAATCACCTATGAAGATGGAGTAGCCACCATGTACATCAAAGACATTACCAAATTTGATGATGGCACCTACAGATGCAAAGTAGTCAATGACTATGGTGAAGATAGTTCTTATGCAGAACTATTTGTTAAAGGTGTGAGAGAAACTTACGACTATTACTGCCGTAGAACCATGAAGAAAATTAAGCGCAGAACTGACACGATGAGACTCCTGGAAAGGCCACCAGAATTTACGTTGCCTCTCTATAACAAGACAGCTTATGTGGGTGAAAAGGTCCGATTTGGAGTAACTATAACTGTCCACCCAGAGCCTCGTGTAACATGGTATAAATCAGGTCAGAAAATCAAACCAGGTGTTGATGATACAAAGTACACATTTGAATCTGACAAGGGTCTTTACCAGTTAACAATCAACAGCATAACTATAGATGATGATGCTGAATATACGGTTGTGGCAAGGAACAAATATGGTGAGGACAGCTGTAAAGCAAAACTGACTGTAACCCCACACCCACCACCAACAGATACAACCTTAAGACCCATGTTCAAACGGCTGCTGGCAAACGCAGAATGCCAAGAAGGCCAAAGTGTCTGCTTTGAAATCAGAGTGTCTGGCATCCCCCCACCAACATTAAAATGGGAGAAAGATGGCCAGCCATTGTCCCTGGGGCCTAACATTGAAATTATCCATGAAGGCCTGGATTATTATGCTTTGCACATCAGGGACACTTTGCCTGAAGACACAGGTTACTACAGGGTCACCGCCACGAACACAGCTGGATCCACCAGCTGCCAGGCTCACCTTCAAGTGGAACGCTTAAGGTACGTCAAGCATGAATTCAAGACTAAGGAGGAGCGTGAACGACACGTCCAAAAGCAAATTGACAAGACACTAAGGATGGCTGAAATTCTTTCTGGAACTGAAACGGTGCCACTGACACAGGTAGCCCAAGAGGCTCTGAGAGAAGCTGCCATCCTTTACAAACCAGCTGTAAGCACCAAGACTGTAAAAGGGGAATTCCGTCTTGAGACGGAAGAAAAGAAGGAAGAGAGAAAACTCCGTATGCCTTATGAGGTACCAGAACCACGCAAGTACAAACAGACTACCATAGAAGAAGACCAACGCATTAAGCAATTTGTGCCTATGTCCGACATGAAATGGTACAAAAAGATACGTGATCAATTTGAAATGCCTGGGAAAATTGACAGAGTTGTACAGAAAAGACCCAAGCGCATCCGCCTTTCAAGATGGGAACAGTTCTATGTGATGCCTCTTCCACGCATTACAGATCAATACAGACCTAAATGGCGTATTCCCAAACTCTCCCAAGATGATCTTGAAATGGTGAGACCAGCCCGCCGCCGTACACCTTCTCCTGATTATGACTTTTATTACAGACCTAGAAGACGTTCTCTTGGTGACATGTCAGATGAAGAATTACTCCTTCCCATTGACGACTACTTGGCAATGAAAAGAACAGAGGAAGAGAGGCTGCATCTTGAAGAAGAGCTTGAATTGGGTTTCTCAGCTTCACCGCCAAGCCGAAGCCCTCCACGTTTTGAGCTTTCTAGTCTGCGTTACTCTTCACCACAAGCTCACGTCAAGGCGGAGGAAACAAGAAAAGACTTCAGATATTCAACGTACCACATCCCCACGAGGGCTGAGACTAGCACAAGTTATGTGGAACTGCGGGAACGGCACGCCCGGGCCTCGTACAGGCAGCCAAAACAACGGCAGAGGATCATGGCTGAGAAAGAGGATGAAGAGTTGCTTCGTCCAGTCACTAGCACCCAGCGACTCTCAGCATACAGAAGTGAGCTTGACCACATGTCAAAGGAAGAAAAGTCTAGAAAGAAATCAAGGCGACAGAGAGAAGTGACAGAAATAACCGAAATTGAGGAGGAATATGAAATCTCAAAACACGCTCAGCGAGAGGCCTCCTCAAAACATGCTCAAAGAGAGTCCTCCTCCTCATCAGTGTCTAGGCTGCTGAGGCGGCGGCGTTCCTTGTCTCCAACCTATATCGAGTTAATGAGGCCAGTGTCCGAGCTAATCCGGCCACGCCGACCGCCAGAGGAGGAATATGAAGATGACACAGAGAGAAGGTCCCCTACTCCGGAGAGAACTCGCCCTCGTTCCCCTAGCCCTGTGTCTAGTGAGAGATCACTCTCGAGATTTGAGAGGTCTGCCAGATTTGATATCTTTTCCAGGTACGAGTCCATGAAAGCTGCTTTAAAGACTCAGAAGACATCAGAAAGGATGTATGAAGTTTTGAGTCAGCAGCCTTTTACGCTGGACCATGCCCCTCGAATCACACTGAGAATGCGCTCCCACAGGGTACCATGTGGCCAAAATACGCATTTTATCTTAAATGTTCAGTCTAAGCCAACCGCTGAGGTTAAATGGTACCACAATGGTGTCGAACTCCAGGAAAGCAGTAAGATTCATTACACCAACATGAGCGGGGTATTAACCCTAGAAATTCTGGACTGTCAAGCTGAGGACAGCGGAACATACCGGGCCGTGTGCACCAACTACAAAGGTGAGGCCTCGGACTACGCGACCTTGGATGTAACAGGCGGGGATTACACTACCTACACTTCCCGGCGCAGAGACGAACAAGTACCCCCATCTGTTTTCCCTGAGCTGACAAGAACAGAGGAATACGCTGTTTCGTCATTCAAGAAAATGTCTGAGATGGAAGCGTCTTCTTCGGTCAGGGAAATGAAGTCACAGATGACAGAGACAAGGGAAAGTCTCTCGGCATATGAACACCACGCATCCGCGGAAATGAAAAGTGCTGCGGTGGAACAAAAGTCGCTGAAAGGAAAAACCACACAGAGAAAGATCAAGACGACTTTGGTGGGAGCAAGAATTCTGACGAAGCCAAGGTCTGTCACTGTGTATGAAGGTGAGTCTGCGAGGTTTTCTTGCGACACAGATGGGGAGCCAGTACCCACTGTGATCTGGCTGCGTGGCGGCCAAGTGATAAGTTCTTCTGCCCGCCACCAAGTGACCACCACAAAGTACAAATCAACCTTCGAAATCTCTTCGGTCCAGGCTTCTGATGAAGGCAACTACAGCGTGGTGGTAGAAAACAGTGAAGGGAGGCAAGAAGCTCAGTTCACTCTGACTGTTCAGAAGGCCAGGGTTCCTGAAAAGGCTGTGACGTCACCACCGAGAGTCAAATCCCCAGAGGCTCGAGTGAAATCTCCAGAAGCCGTTAAGTCTCCAAAACGAGTGAAATCCCCGGAACCAGTCACTTCCCACCCAAAAGCCTTATCACCCACAGAGACAAAACCCACACCAACAGAGAAGGTTCAGCAGCTGCCGGTCTCTGTCCCACCCAAGATAACTCAGTCCCTGAAAGCAGAAGCTTCTAAAGATATTGTGAAGCTGACCTGTGCAGTCGAAAGTAGTGTATTATGCGCAAAAGAGGTCACCTGGTATAAAGATGGCAAGAAACTGAAGGAAAATGGGCATTTCCAGTTTCATTATTCAGCAGATGGTACCTATGAGCTCAAAATCCATAACCTCACAGAATCTGACAGTGGAGAATACATCTGTGAGATATCTAGCGAAGGTGGAACTTCAAAAACGAACTTCCACTTTATGGGACAAGCCTTTAAGAGTATCCATGAACAGGTGTCAAGGACATCAGAAACTAAGAAAGCGGTTCAGAAAACTGCTGAGTCGACAGAAACCAAAAAAACTGAACCAAAAACTCCTGAACCAATTTCCTCAAAACCAGCCATCGTTACTGGGCTGCAGGATACAACAGCTTCTGCAGACAGCGTCGCTAAGTTCACGGTTAAAGCTACTGGAGAACCCCAGCCTACCATCATCTGGACAAAGGATGGAAAGGTAACCAGGTCTTAAACGTCTCTCAATTTTATCTCCTAAAAATCTAACCCCTTCCCTCCTCCCTGTCTCCCCAAAAATGTTTAAACTTAACTTACTTTTTAAAACTCAAATCACTTGCATTCTATAGGCAGTTACACAAGGAAGTAAATACAAACTCTCTGAAGACAAAGGAGTTTTCTTCTTAGAAGTTCTTAAGACTGATACTTCTGACAGTGGGCTTTATACTTGCACAGTAACAAATTCAGCTGGATCTGTGTCCTCTAGCTGCAAATTAACTATAAAAGGTAGGTTGGCTTTTGTTTTTACCAGTGTTTTTCAGAAAATTATATTAAGGGGCGCCTGGGTGGCTCAGTTGATTAAGTGACTGCCTTCAGCTCAGGTCATGATCCTGGAGTCCCTGGATCGAGTCCCGCGTTGGGCTCCCTGCTCAGCGGGGAGCCTGCTTCTCCCTCTGACCCTCCCCCCTCTCATGTACTCTCTCTCTCTCTCACACTCTCAAATAAATAAATAAATAAATCTTAAAAAAAAAAAGAAAATGATATTAAGGAAAGTTTTCTAAACATTCTCCCTTATACACACACACACACACACACACACACACACAAAAGTATTAAAGTAAAACTGTTTTCCAAATTCCAGAATACCATTTGTACACAAATATAGAAATACACATATTTAAAGAAAGCATAATATTAGCATAAAAAGCACTTATCAAGTGCCTAATTATACATGGTGATATATAAGATTCCAAAGAGGCAGCCCCTGTTGCCAGGAATATTTAGGAATGAAGTCAGGCGAATATACAAAATGGTACTGCTTCCATAAACCTACACTCTTGCTAATTTTCCCAAGCAATGCAGTTAGTAAAAGAGCTAGATTACTTTTCCAATTAAAATTAGGCTGCTTTCATTCAATCTTCTAAAACATAATTCAATTTTTTATCAAAAAGTTCCTAAATCCACACATATCCTAAATATTTTGACTGTTCTTTTCAAGACTTTTTCAAGTCATAAGAATCGTCTTCAGTTTAGTTTAAAGAATCATTATACTGATCTCAAAAGTCATGCATGACAATTTTCCAAGACTAGGGCTGAGAAAGAATTAAATATTACCTACACTGCATACAAAAGGCAACGTTCCTTTTCTTTGTCTCATTTATTCGCTTGTAGAATCTATAAGAGTAAAGGGTGGGTGGGGCCTCTTTCCAGTTAAGTTTGCCTTACAGAGGTTTCTTTTTTAGCTGTAAAAGACACTGAGGCACAGAAAGTGTCTACACAAAAGACCTCTGAAATTACGTCACAAAAGAAGGCAGCTGTCCAAGAGGAAATTTCCCAAAAAGCGCTAATTTCTGAAGAAATGAAAATATCAGAGGTGAAATCTCAAGAGAAGGCGGTTGTCCAAGAGGAAATTTCCCCAAAAGCCCTAATTTCTGAAGAAATGAAAAAATCAGAGGTAAAATCTCAAGAAAAGTTAGCCCTCAAGGAGGAAGCTTCAAAGGTTCAGATTTCTGAAAAAGTCAAGAAATCAGGAGCAACCTCTCTGGAAAAATCCATCGTCCATGAGGAAATCACTAAAACATCAAAGGCATCAGAAGAAATCAGAACGCATGCGGAGATCAAAGCATTTTCTACTCAGATGAGCATAAGTGATGGTCAGAAGGTGACCTTAAAAGCCAACATTGCTGGTGCCACGGATGTGAAATGGGTACTGAATGGCGTAGAGCTCACTAACTCTGAGGAGTACAGATATGGTGTCTCGGGCAGCGATCAGACCCTAACCATCAAGCAGGCCAGTCACAAAGACGAAGGGATCCTCACCTGCATAGGCCAAACCAGCCAAGGGCTCATCAAATGTCAGTATGATCTGACCCTGAGCAAAGAACTCTCCGATGCTCCAGCCTTCATCTCACAGCCCAGATCTCAAAATATTAACGAAGGACAAAATGTTATCTTTTCTTGTGAAGTCAGTGGTGAGCCATCCCCAGAAATCGAATGGTTTAAAAACAACTTGCCGGTAAGTTTAATTCTGAATATACCATCGAAGAAAATTTAAAATGCCACATCTATTCCTGAAGAGCTCAAAGAAACACTTCTTCCCCCTCCTTACATTTTAGATTTCTGTTTCTTCAAATATCAGTGTAAGTCGCTCCAGAAACGTATATTCTCTTGAAATCCGAAATGCCTCAGTAAGCGACAGTGGGAAGTACACAGTTAAGGCCAAGAATTTCCATGGCCAGTGTTCAGCTACCGCTTCCTTAACAGTCCTTCGTAAGTATATCTTTCCCATTTTCCTCACATGCTTAAGGCCTTTATGTATTTTTTCCCCTTTGTCTTCAGCACAGCCAACTCTGAGGAGCCTCATTAAATTCCATGTGTAACAGGCACAGGCCTCCTGTGTGAATTCAGCCTTACGGTCAAATTTTCTTTGCAGCTAAACAGATATGTGGACAAATTAACTTTCTAAGCCAAGCTACCAAGTACCCGGTTATATATTTTTTTTCCAGAATGCACAATAACTCTGTGATTTTCTATATGACTAATCATTTTTCCCCTAGTTATTCTAGCACCTGCATGTAATGTAATGATAGAAATCTAAAGATTCATTTCTCGGAGACATTGAGCTAGCTCTTGACAAATGTATGTATTTGCTTATGCTTTCACAGCAAATTGTTTGGGTTACGTTTGTGTGTGTGTGTGTGTAAGTTTTCCATCTCTGGAAGTCATTGTCAGATGTCCCCAGTTAACCAGAGGTCATTGATGTTCACCGTGTATCTGCTATGCTCCACAGCTCTAGTTGAAGAACCTCCCAGAGAGGTAGTATTGAGGACAAGTGGTGACACAAGCTTGCAAGGAAGCTTCTCGTCTCAGTCAGTCCAAATGTCTGCCTCTAAGCAGGAGGCCTCCTTCAGCAGTTTCAGCAGCAGCAGTGCTAGCAGCATGACTGAAATGAAATTTGCAAGCATGTCTGCCCAAAGCATGTCCTCCATGCAAGAGTCCTTTGTAGAAATGAGTTCCAGCAGTTTTATGGGAAAATCTAGCATGACACAACTGGAAAGCTCAACTAGTAGAATGCTTAAAGCAGGCGTAAGAGGTGAGCAATAAAAAATTACTGGTAGAGATAGACAAGCCTAGTAGCACGGTAGAGTCTTTAGTTCATGTAATTTAGTAGAAAGCAAATCATGTTTTCAGCGATCCTAAAACGTTTTTGTTGTTGTTCTATAAAGGAATTCCACCTAAAATTGAAGCTCTTCCCTCTGACATCAGCATTGATGAGGGCAAAGTTTTAACAGTAGCCTGTGCCTTTACGGGTGAGCCTACTCCAGAAATAATATGGTCCCGTGGTGGAAGAAAAATTCAAACCCAAGAACAACACGGGAGATTCCACATTGAAAACACAGATGACCTGACGACTCTGATCATCATGGACGTACAGAAACAAGATGGTGGACTTTATACCCTGAGCTTAGGGAATGAATTTGGATCTGACTCTGCCACTGTGAATATAAATATTCGATCCATGTAAGAGGGCCTGTGGTCCTCATACTCATACTCCTTCTTAACCTTTCACAAATGATTCACATGGACTAATCTTTCTGATCTGTAAATATTCCAAAAGAAAAAGTAGTTTTGTATCAGCCTAAATGAGTCAAAGTTCAAAATTAGACATTTCGATCTTTCATAATTGTTGACCTAAGAATATTATACATTTTCTAGTGACATGTACATACTGTATATAGCCGGATTAACGGTTATAAAGTTTTGTACCATTTATTTTATGACATTTTACAATGTAACTTTTGAAACTAACCGTTGGTAGGAGAAAGTTTCTTACGGAACGAATACCCTGCTCAACACTTAATCAATCTTTGTGCCTCAACATAATGTTGATGTCTAAGTATGCCTCAGTGGGTTGAGCAATTCCCCATTGAAGAAGTCCTATCCACCTAAAAGATGATGCCATGCATGTAACCGGACATGTGCACCAATACCTATTGAATCAGAAATGTAAGGCATTGGTGATGTTTGCATTTACCCTCCTGTAAGCAACACTTTAACGTCTTACATTTTCTCTGATGATGTCACACTCTAAGTTATCACGACTTAAATATCACCAGAGCAGAGTGTAACGGCCAACACTCTGTTCGCTCCTTCTACACTGTCTCTGACCATAGAGAGTGCGGGAATAGCTTGGAAAAGTAACATCGCCTGGCCATCCCTTCATTTCACCAAGCTATTCAAGTATTCCTATGCCAGAGCGGTGTCAACTCTTGGAGGTTCTGGGGTGCAGCCAACGCCTTCGTGTGGTAGCTCTAAATTCAAATTTAAACCTGAGAAACTGGGGCAACTAAGCAATGAGCCACAGCAAAAAAAAAAAGAACAACAAAATAAAGCTGTCGTTAAATTAAAAACAACTACACCATTACTAACTGCCCAAAATGTCAATTTGATGTAGTTCCTTTCATGCAGTTATAAATTCAATTGTTAGTTACAATTGTTGGACCTCCTTGAGAAATAGTAACAACAAAATAAAGCAAGCTATCTGCACCTCAAACTGTGTGGTTGGTTGTTTTTTGTGAAATTCTGGGGTTGGGGAGTATGACCTCACAAATCACAGAAATTATCACAGATAAGATTGAGTAAATCGAGCTCAAAAAGGCCCATGTCAATAGGTTCTTTAAAGCAAATATTTGAATTACTGTGTTAAATATATTCAACAATTTTTTAAAGCACAGATTTGATTCTCATGGATAAATTTATTCTCAAAACTTAACAAAAAACCCCCAGAATAACAGCTTAAATCATTAAAATTATCAAGAAAAGTATTTTTATGGGGACTGATTCAACTCAATCCATCAAAAATCCGGAACATCTACAGTTCACAGTATTTTGTGTTAGACACCCTTGGGAACAACACAAAGATGAGCAAGATAACATAGACCCTACCTGAAGGGATGCAATGAAGAGACAATGACAGCCCGGACAGGCTGTGAGTTTGGGGGGGGGAGGCTTGAGGGAGGGGAGGGAAATAACCTCCCGGACAAAGAGGGACACCTGTCAGCCAGAGCAGTCTCTGCAAGCCAGGGCAGCTAAAGAGCCACCACTCAAGAAACCTGGTCGGGTACACTTACCCTGGGGGACCTGGGCGGTACCAACAGCATCTACGACATCATGTAACCATTTTAAATGCCTATTCTTACCTTAAAACGAGAGACAGAACTTGCTGGGTGATTCCTGGAGGGGATTTCCAGCCCCAATGTGCTAATATCCTCACGTCCCATCTGTGACTGTACAGCCCATGCTCATGTGAACTCTAAAGCTGAAAGGATTTCACCCTGGCCTCGAGAGCCAGTCTGGGCCGGGGAGAGCAGGGAGGGCCGACAGCCTATCCAGCCAAGGGCAGCCACGCCAGAGGCAAGGTCTGACCTCTTTTTATGCCTTAGCAGAAGCCTGCGGTCTATGCCCGGCCGCGTGGGGCGGCCATGGGAACGTATTACCTTCGTTCAATAGTAGCTGATTATATAGATGAACGGTGTAGAGGTGGGGCGGGACGTAAATGGCAAACAGCTGGTAAAATAACAAATTCAACTGAGAGTCTCTATGGAGACTGATTCAAGAATAATGTTTTATGCTTGTGCTCCAAAAAGAGAAAGTAATTTGTATTTGTTTACTCTGCCCCAAATATAACTTTGAAGAATTCAGAGGAAGTCCAGTTTCCTTGTAATAGGAGAAAAGATTGTCTGCTAGAAAAATAGGAGAATCTTTAAAAATAGATTGGCCCATCAATTTTTAGTCTAAGGTTATAAAAAGTGAAAGCTTTACAGCTTTACAGTGATAATGTCAGGCTGGTAGACCCTGTGGGTACACAAGAGGTGGGGGAAAGAAGGAACCTGCAGAGGTGAGAGGGCACCTTACTGCCCACTGCCTTCTCGGTGCCAATGACCCCTGCCCCGAGCTGGCAGGGGGGAGGTACGAGTCCAGCCCAGCAAGCCGGGCTCCCCTGAGGATGCGGTGTGGGAATGTGGCTCATGGGGATGACCCCCATTCACTCCTACCCCACTTTAAGAAAAGGTGGGAGGCAAGTAAGGGGAGAAAGCATGCCAATGCTTTCCAATCCCTCAGGAATCATGTGGAAAAGCCAGCGAGTCCTGAAAGTCAGGACTCCAAATCTGAAATTCATGTTTATCCTCATATCTTCAGGGGTCCGTGAACATACTGAGATTATGTCTATGTATATTTTTTAGGGATTATGACTCCTAGTTTTCATTTCATTTTTAAAGATGTCAGTGATTCAAAAAGTTTAAGAAATACTGCCCTACATGTTTCAAAGGGAGCAGGCAGATAGATGCCAAGGCATCTGAGAAATACCTACACATAGCTCCCACAAAAAGAGGCAGTGGTGAGCCCCATTTTGGAAACCGCTCTGATAGGGGAACAGAAGGCAAGCTGAGGACAAAGCAGAAGCTGACACCCTGCAAACACCCCCCCCCCCCAATATGTGTGACATTCCTCAGGCACTCCTGGCTGCCCTAAAGGAAAAACAAATAGTTAACTTGTACGGATCACAGTCCTGCAAGACCTGAGTCTCCCTCAGTTTACAAATGTCCTAGTGATTTATAAGGAAGAAGCTTTCTTATCAATAGCCTAACTTCCAGAGACCCAGAACTGTTTCCTGAAGCCCTAACATCACCCTCCCCTCCATAAAATTGAGGGAGCCTGAGGCAGAAGGAAATGTAAATAAAACTGAATTTCTTTTAAACCTGCAACGCATTGATAAGGATGTGTGATAGGAATGTAACATCCTCCAGGAAGCTCCCAACTATCTTACTGTTAATGCCTTACTAGAGAGGTAAACCACCTTAACAATGGCAAGGTCTCCGGTCTCCTGTGAGTCTTCTTTGACAAATGAAAGCCTTTCAAAACCTCCGTTTTTCCTTACCTCCCCCAACCGCATAGTATAGAATCAGCCACGCCTCACAGCCCCGGGGCAGCAGCTCATTCTGCCCACGAGTCCTGGCCCCGGGCTTTCATAAACCACCATTTTGCACCAAAGATGCCTCAAGAACTCTTTCTTGGTCTGGGCTCCAGACTCCACCCCACCGAACCTCATCTATATTCCAAAATCACATCACCTCCAGGGCTCCATGTTCAGGATTCCTTTCCTTCTGCAGCCAGAAGGGGCTGCTATGGATGAGCCTGGTGTGGGTATGTACTTCTCTGAGAGCCCCCCCAAACCAGGTGTTCCTGAACCAGCAAAGCCCCAAGGACAAATGCTTCTTGCTAAGGACGGAACAGGTATACATTTCCTGAATTATAGGGGAAGGTTCTAGGGCTGTTGAAACCCTGTCTGACCCCAGTCTCAGCCTTAGAAAGAACATGAGGGCAGAATTCTTCCCTGCACTTGCAACACAGGAATGAAATCAGCTTTTTGTTGACGGCTGCCGGTTTTGCCTGAGAGCCCTGTAGTCAGGGGAGGCACACAGGCACTCCCCCCGCCATCTGCTGAGAACCTCGCCCACATCCTCCTCTACTCTTGTGTCCTGCCTAGAACAACCTGAAGAAGATGCAGAGAAGGGACACCACCAGGTCCATCAGGCCAAGACCAGATAGGAGGCTGAGATGCCCTGTCTCATAAATGGAAGGACCACTAGGGGAAGAAAAATGGGGCCCCAAGTGGAAAGACCCACCCAAAAGAAAGCTGCAAGGGGAGAACACGGAGATCTAGGGCCTTTGAATAACGTGCCCAAAGCCACATAGTAGCAGAGCTGGAACGAGGGGCCAGCTCCCCTTTTCCCAACATGGGCTCAGCACCTCTTCACAACACCAACATTTGAAACTGCAGAAGAGTGAGAGGGAGGAAGGGAGCCCTGTTTAGGGACAAGAAGGTTCTGTTCCACCTTTCAGGGTCATTATGGTTCCAGGACAGGGTAGACAGCAAGATGCCCTCAGGTCACTCCCGATAAAAAGGCTCCTCAGTGCCAGTGTAGCCCATTGCTCCTCTCAGAAAGCTTAGAACCTTCACTGCCATCTGCTATATAGCCAGGAAATAGGGGCTTATCTGACCCAACAACATGCCATGTGGACAGACAGTGGGTGAGAGAGCCGGCAGCTCTCTGGACACTATGTTGTGGGCTCTAAAGAAGGAACAGAAAAGAACCTTTCCCACCTTCAAGGAAGGAGGCAATCTGCCTGGTTCTCAGTGGATGCCTTAGACGGAGGGAAGCCAATGGAAAGTTCCTGGAATGTTTACGGGAGGGGCCCCAGCCATGGTCAGGGAGGTTTTGAGAGCTGGGCACTGGACAGACATTATTCCCGAGCACTTGGAGGATTTGGTTTTCGTCGCTTCCACTGGAGACTGGGATGAGTAAATTTCTTACTTCAGGGGAAATTTCTTTCCCTTTCCATGAAGAATTAGCAAAGTAAAGATGTGAACAAGGACATATCCTTGCAAGGACTACAACTTTTTTTTTCCTTAACACATACGAAAGCTGTGTGTGGGGATTGCAAGAGCATGGCCTTCAGCCCAGAGACCGTTCTTTCGGTTCCGTTTTCTCTCCCCGCCTTGGGGAACGTGGAGCTCGGTGGTGATGTGACGGTGGGTGTCACTTCCTCCACACGTGCTCCAGATCAGAAAGATCACCTCTAGCTTGTACCCTGCAGACGTGAGCACACAGTACTGCTTTCATTTTCCAACGCTGTATGAAAATATCACGCACGACTGACTTAGGACAGAAAACCAGAGAAAGCAGCAGAAGGCAGGATGTATCAAGAGCTACATTCACCCTAATACCACCTGCAACAGTGCATCTCAAGCTTGACAGAGCATAGGGAGAACCTGAGGATCGGCAGATCCTAGGCAGGGGCCCGACATTCGACAATTCCAATAAGCTCCCAGGTGAAGCCGATGCTGCTGATCTTCAGGCCACACTACCAAGGACCTGGAAAAATGATTGGCCTTTCTGGCTGTTAGATGATGGCCCCGAACTTGAACGCTATCTAACATGCCTCTTAAATGTAACAACCAGGAGTGAGAGCTTCCACCTAGCTCAGTGGTTCCCAGCCTTGGCTACTCACTGGAATCGCAGGGGAGCTTTAAAAAATACCAATAACTGGGTTCCACGCCGAGGGAGCCTGCTGTAATTGGTCGGGGTCAAGCATCAGGAAGTGTAAATGCTCCTGGGGGGTTCTAATGTACAGCCAAGGGGGAGAACCCCTGACCTAGCCAAATCAGGTGACCCGTTAAATGTTTTCATTTAAATGTTACTTCTCCTCCTACAATCTTTTCTCACATCACAGCACTAACTTTGATTTAGCCAATCAGATTTTACATTTAAGTGCACAGGAAACCAGTTGTCACATTATTTTAAAAGCAAAGGGCTACCCTTCCTTACACTTTCAATACATGCTGTCCTTAAATTTTTCTTAGTGATGTAGCAAATTTATTAAAGGTTCCCCCACACTGTTGACATGGCTCAGTTTTATTGATTTATAAAACTGCTACAATACTTTAAACAAGCAGAATTTTCATAACAAAAATATAGAGTACACCTTTTGGAATTTGGAAGTGAAAAAAAAAAATACAAAGGAAGTATACATATACTTCAAAATCAAGTTTATTTTTCCCCTGGGAACAAAAATCCTATTTAAGAATGTTTCAAGATTAAAGTGCTTAGTTATATCAATCTAAAGCCATATTTGCTATTAGGTTATTAAGTTTTATTTAGAGACTAGCTTTTCTATCAATTTCAATATTTCCAATTTATTTAACTTCTAAAGTCACAAATTGTTCATTAAACATTAAACGTTAAACCCACAGCTCTTGTTGTAAGAACCATTATTAGTTATGACTAACCCAAAATAAAAACATTTCAAAGGCAAAAAAAAATCATGTGCTTATGTAATACTTATACACATAAAGAAAAAGCTATTTTAAAACAACCATGATATTTTATTGAGGTAAAATAATGGTTGGTGTGCAAATGTGAATAATAAATACTATTTAACTAGTTAACTAAAAAAAAAGTGAAAATTTAGGACAGCCAATTATATTTAAGATAGTCAATTTATCTAAACTATTAAAAATAAAGCACTGAATTTTAAGTGTACTCAAGAATTACAAAGCAAAGGGACACCTGGGTGGCTCAGTTGGTTAAGCATCTGCCTTCAGCTCAGGTCATGATCCCAGGGTCCTGGGATCGAGCCCCGCATCGAGCCCGAGCCCGAGCCCGCATCCTTGCTCAGCAGGGAGCCTGCTTCTCCCTCTCCCGCTCCCCCTGCTCGTGCTCTCTCTCTCAAATAAATAAACTCTTAAAAAAAAAAAATTACAAAGCAAACTTGAATGCTAACAAAATAGCACTTAGTAGTCAATGAATAGTGACTGAACAAATTTTTTAAGTTAAATAAATATGTAAGCTATCCTAAATTTAAATGCCCTCTTGAACTCACCACCCTTCCCAAATGATTCTTTTGTTTTCCAAAACAGTTCACCAAAAGAGGAAATGCTGAGGAGGCTCTTTTGGGGGACTCTGTATCATTAATCAAACATGGAGAAAAAGTTACAAATATTGAATCATTATGTTAAACACCTGAAACTAATATAATGTTATATGTCAATTATACCTCAATTAAAAAAAAACTTCTATTTCGTTTGAGCCATTAAAAAATGGAGAAAAAGATAAAGTGAATAAGAATATTTAAAAAGGAAAAGCAGAATGGGAAAAGTTCCCATGACTTTCTCTTTGGCTAGATAATATTGGAAAGCTCTTAGAAACTTACTTTTAACATTCACCCATGATTTTTATAACATAACATACAACCATGATTTCTTCAGAGTGGGCAAAAAGGAAAGGCTAAGATAACATATAGAATTTGAAAACCAGAGGGCAAGAAAAAGATTACATAGTGAGACTTATTTAAAGTCTCCTATTTAATTCAATTTAATGAATGTGAACTATCAAAAACCTCATCTAAAACTATATCCACTTCCTTACTCCCTTCATACTCTCCCAAAAGAAAGAAAAAAACACCTATAGGAGTTGAATCAGAAAGTGACAAACATTATAGTAAAGGAAGTCACATGTCCTCGAAATATACTGTTATGAGGCCAAAACATGGTAGGTCAGGGGTACATTTTGCTACGCTTCATAACTCAAGCCATATTCAAGGACATTGTGTGGCCAACGTGGCCTGATTCACAAAAGCAAGAAAGAAGTTTCAATCTACAAATGCCACCTCTCCCGCCCACGGCCAAAAACAATGGCATCTGTTTAAAAAAAAAAAAAAAAGCAGTAAGGAGAAGGGACAACTCTAAGGAGAGCTGCTACTTACATAAAACTGCAGATGAACTAAAACTCTTCTCTCAAGTGATGACTAAGGGCGACTGAAACACAAAAGGTGACTTATATAAAGCACTGGTAGGCTACTGAATTGCACTTGCTAACCTTAGACTTCTTAAGGTTTTTTAAAAGCATGGCACTGTTTTGGGTCTTTTTCCTGCCTGGGCACCACGTCAAGGTTGCAAAGGTCTTCGAATTCAAAAAGGCCCCGTTAGTAAGTGAATGGTGTGTGTTACTTAGGCACACACACACACTGGCCTGAATAGGTGATGGGCTAGTTTTGTTTCCATTTAAAATTTATACATATGGTTAAGTTCATCCTGGTGTGATAGTATAAACTGAAAATAAGGAATCAATTATGAATTGTTCAACTTTGTTTATTGTGAGTGCTTAAAAAATGTAATCTAGCAAAGTTACGCAGAGTCCAACCATAATCATTGCCCTATATTCTGGATGACAGAAAACCCTTGCCGCCACTCCCCACAGCCTCCCGCAAAGACCATGACACACATCATTCATCAGGTAGGTGGCTTACGCTCTGCTGATCCCAGCCTCAAACTCAGAATCCCTGGAAGCTATAGCTAACTGGTCAGAGTTGGCACAGAAGGAAAAAAAAAAGACAGTCTGCCATCCATGGTCACAATGCTATAAACCACAGGTTATTTATTGCCGCACACTTCTCTCCGGCCGGCCACTGCAAAACAAGAAGACAAACAAACAACAAATAATAAGCCAAATACCAGTGGCATATCTTACTTGTACTGTAAGGTCTCACCCAGCCTGAGGCAGCATAGCAAGGGACCCCAGACAATCTTCCGGGTATGCTACCTCTGACGCATGCTCAAACACCTGGACGACCTAGCAACTCCTAGCAAGCACAAAGACCACAGAAAAGGACACAGGATAGAAATTTCCTATTTAGGGACACCTGGGTGGCTCAGTCGTTAAGCGTCTGCCTTCGGCTCGGGTCATGACCCCAGGGTCCTGGGATCGAGCCCCGCATCGGGCTCCCTGCTCCGCAGGAAGACTGCTTCTCCCTCTCCCACTCCCCCTGCTTGTGTTCCCTCTCTCGCTGTGTCTCTCTGTGTCAAATAAAGAAATAAAATCTTAAAAAAAAAAAAAAGAAAAGAAATCTCCTATTTAATTCAAGTACAGTCTGATTCGGGTGATTTAATTCAAGTACAGTCTGATTCGGGTGATAAGACTTAAAAGATATTTATTGTATGCTCATTTACCATGTAAATTTGTCAAATAAAGATTTTAATCACATGGACACGTATACATTCCAAGACAGAAATCTGGATGCTTCACACTTGCTGTGTCTGGGCCACACTTGTGATTGCTGCCAAACAAATAAAAAACAACTCTGTTTTGACTGAGTCATGGTAGTTTCTCCAGCAAACTTGTTTTATCCTCTGTAGCTCCACTTGTAAAATCAATTGTGAAACTCAATGTAAAGCTGTATCTCAAAACAAAACAATTCCAGGTTCCACTGTCCACAACCAAGAAACCATACGTCCAGACATACTTGCATACACATTCGTGCACACACAATTAAAGAAAAGCACTAGAAATTCTACGATTGCCTTTCAAAAGAAAATGGCCTCATTCTAGTTATCCAGAAAAAAGCAGTCAAGTCATAGCTCCTTGCATAGGGGGATTGAAAAGAAAATAAAAGAGCTGAAGTGCCGGTCAGGTCAACAACAGCAGAGGCCAGAATTATTCTACCGTCACACACCAAAAATACTTGTGAAGTATATAGAGTTACCTCCTTCTTTATTACCAGCTGCACCATAGAGACGTGCCACCTTGCTATCGAAGAGCTAATCTGAGCAACTGCACGTACACCTACATAAAAGAAAAGTTAGTGCATCGGGAGAAGGTGTGTAAGGGTACACTCCAAAGAAGAGTGGTTATCTGAGGGGCAATGGGGCTATCAAGGCGAAATTTCACTTTCTTCATATTGTCTAAATGATAATAAAGAGAACATATTCAGGTACTGCTTAAAAAAATAAAATCTTCAAAAAAAATAAATAAATAAGAGAAAGGGTGGGAAATAACCCAGCTCTCTCAGAAACTGAAGTCCAGAGTCCGGGGAGAAGATGATGGCACGGAGTGGGGCTGACAAGTTCCCCTAGAACGCCTCCTCTTCATTGCACATTAGTCTTTTTTCTGAAACTGCTAACCTCATCCGAAATGACCACCTCTGCCTGCTTAATGCCAAGAGAGGCTGCCAAGAAAAGAGTGTGTGGATACAGCTCATGGGGGCTACAGCCCCCTTCGTGACACTATTCTCTCACCTCTGTTCTTAACTGCCCCTGGGCTACCAAACCCGGTAATATACTTCATACTGAGAGTTAAGTGCGTAAAACAGTCTTTGCGACAAATTTTCAAAAGCACAAAGACTATCAACAGCATTCTCCTCTCACTGTGACGATAGAACTAAGGAAGAATTCATTACAGTCATACTTTTTATTCCTAACTGATATTCTGAATACATCACCCACATAAAACTATTCCTTCACTGATGTCAAAGGAATTGCTTAATTTGTTAATATCCCTGCACATTAATTCATTTGTTTTATCCATCACAATTACTAAAAATCTAATCCATCCTGCTGTAAATTCTGGCTTTTGTGGGTTATTTATTCAGCAACTAACACTAGTCTAGAAGCACATGAACTAAAAATACTAAATAAAACAGATAATGTAAACACTTAGAATTTCAGGATATAGTAACAAAATGTTCATCATGCTGATCAGTCATGTAGGAGTTAATCCTGGTTCTGCATATTTTGGATATTTTTGTATGCCTGTATGCCTGTACTTTAGTATCTTTGTTATAAGGGTATAATGAGGTAAAGCAAAAAGCCCGTAGTAAGTGTTACAAATGTTTTATTATCAAAGAGACCAATAAAAGACTTTTTTGGGGGAAGCACATTATGGGACAGAAAAGAAAAATTCTATCCTATGAAAATATGCTAGATTAGTTACTGCATTTGGAGAAAAGGCAGCATAAGGGCTCCAAAGCTGCAGACATCAAAGCTTCAGAGATAAAATATCAAAGCAAATAATAAAGGGGCACAGTAATATTCGCATCTAGGGAAGGGGGGGGAAATGCCAGCATCAAGCTAATGCCAGGCATGGTTTTAACCCTGGCCATGTCTCCCTGTTTCATCTGTACTATCAAAGTTAACCTGATAATTTGCAAAGAGGTTTATTCACATTCCTTTTGTAGGAAAATTCCTCATGTCTAGTGGTATTAATATTTACAGCCATTGTCACAACCACTGGACTCCAGTGAGAGAGAATTCAAAACTTCTTATAAATAAAAATCCTTCAAAAAAAGAAAAATCCTTCTCCAAAGTATGCAGCTCACTACCCATAAAAACAGGAGTGTGAGCACCTAATCCCACTTCACCTCTAAAAAGTAGAATTCAGTGTTATCATACAGTCAATCTAGATACAAAGGAGATACTTAAACTTGAGCAAATGCAGACATTCTGATGCATAAATTCACATTTTCTGAAAACTGTACAACCACTCACAAGGTCATAGATCCAGAGACTGGAGACCACCATTTCTCTATTTCTATACCCTATATATTCAAAGAGTATTACATCTACTGGCTGTAGATAAGGCATAATAAACAATCATCTCCAGAAGTTTATTTTCCTCACTTCATATTTAGATGATCAAAACGCAATACCAATAAAGCTTAAAAACACATCAAAATCGTTATTACATACTTTTAAAAACGTATACGGTAATAATTACTGATTGGACTTTTAAGGCTTTAATGTGTCTTAGAAAGATAACCTTTAATACCTGAACATTTCATGTGAAGTCTAGCTAAATGTAGGGCCAAATTATCAAACACTAGATTTTCCCATATGTCAATAATTCTTCCTATGATGAAAATCTTAGGAATCTTAATCCAAGTCTAAATGGATTACTGGATTAAGCGTGATAGTCGTAAAAACCATCATGGTAACAACAATATTAACAGTGGCTAATGCTGACTTAACACATACCGCGGGCCAGGCAGGCTCTGTTCGGAATGGTCCATATGCACTGACTCTTCTAATCCTAACACCCTATGAGGGAGGTAGTACAGTAGAATCAATCATATTAATTAAAAATCATTAGAGAGTGGAAATAATAAATTACAGAATGATACTCAAGAAATTTTATTTTCTACACACTATTTGAATTCAAAGCTAGACTTCCAGTCAAATATGGTAGACTGACCAGCTGTATTTATTTTCTCTACCTCCAAACCCCACCAAAAAGACATTAAAGGAATATAAATGTTATTAATTCATAGACAAAGAGAACAGACTACAGAACCATGAGATTTTAAGAGAGTTTGTAAAAATAAAAGCCAGGAGGAGGTGTGATAACCTAGCAGAAAGGAGGAAGTTAAAGCCTTACTACCCAGAAGAGAGAAGCCAACAAATACATTCTACCAAGCACCTAACAAGTTCAGGACTTGGAAGTACCAGGTGTTACAGAAAAAGGGGTGAAGTATAGGGATGAACATAGGACTAGAAGTCTGTATAAAAAGCAACAGGACCCCATGGGGCGCCTGGGTGGCTCAGTCGTTAAGTGTCTGCCTTCGGCTCAGGTCATGATCCCGGGGTCCTGGGATCGAGCCCCGCATCAGGCTCCCTGCTCAGCGGGAAGCCTGCTTCTCCCTCTCCCATTCCGCCTGCTTGTGTTCCCTCTCTCGCTGTGTCTCTCTCTGTCAAATAAATAAATAAAATCTTTAAAAAAAAAAAAAAAGCAACAGGACTCCAGGTCCTCTCCCCAGCCAGACGACCCACCCACCCCCAACCTCCATCGACAGGTGACCTGAGGGTCACCATCCAAAGAAGACTGCAAGGGCCAGGCGAGGGGACTGAGGACATGGGGAGGCTGAAAGTAGGAGATTAAGTAAAAGTCACCATATAAACTGTGGGGTCCTCAGTCCTCTTTTTCTACCCTGCTACCAAACCCCAGGAGTCCTTTCTAGAGAAACCGAATAGCTCCAAAGAAAAGATCTCCACTGAAATGCAACAGGATATTATTTAAAAAAAAAAAAGGAACAAAGAGAAAAAAAAAATCTTAGAAATTAAAATGCAGGGGCGCCTGGGTGGCTCAGTCAGTTAAGCATCTGACTCTTAACTTGGGCTCAGGTCATGATCTCAGGGTGTGAGATCGAGCCCATGTCGGACTCAGCAGGGGGTCTGCTTGAGAGTCTCTCTTTCCCCCTCCCTCTGGCCCTCACCCCCCTCCTCGCTCTCTCTCTCATTCTCTCTCTCTCTAAAATAAATAAATCTTAAAAAAAAAATTAAAACACATAGCTAAAAAAAATTCAAGAGAGCTAGAAGATAATATATAATACAACTCAATGAGCAACCAGAAAGGAAAATTTTTTAAATTAGAGGATCAATCTGGAAGATCCAACATTCAAATAACAGAAATTCTAGAAAGACAGGCTAGAGAAAATGGAGGAGAGAAAATTATCAGAAAGATAACACAAAAATATTCCCAGAATTGAAGTAGACAAGTCTACTAACTGAAGGACTCCACCAAGTCGAGTGCCCATCAGCACGAATCAATAAAGACCCACACAACACCATGAAATGTCAGGAGTAGGGAGAAGCTCCTAAAAGCTTCCAGAGTGTAAAAGCAGGTCTATGTAAAAATTAGTATCAGAATTCTCACAAAAATAGCGAATACAATAAGACAATGCAGCACTTCAAAATTCTGAGAAAAAAATTATTTTCAACATATACTCCAAACTACCAATCAATCAAGAGTAGAGACATTTTCAGACCTGTAAAGCCTCAAAATCTTTACCTGCACCTTTTCCTAAGAAGTTTTCAGCGGTGAATACACTTTAGCAAAAAAGGGGCAGTAAATCAAGAAAGAGAAAGTCATAGGATCCAATAAACAGGAAAAGACTAAAAAACAAAATAGGTCCCAGAATGACTGCTGAGCCATGCACGGGCCTGAAAAGCAACAGTCCAGATGGCAGAAGGCAAAGGATTGTGGAAGAAAGGTCTCCGAAGGTCAAAAAAAAAAAAAGGAATTGACAGATTATATGATGTTTTTGAGCACTTAAGCCTTCGGATAATCTTTGTGATAGGTACATAAAAAACAGCAAAATTTTAAAATCAGGCAGTTATTAATCCTTAGGAAAATAACGTTTTAGTAGAGAAGAAACAATGACAGATCATCATGGGGTTCATGAGTGACCAACATTTACAGTAGTCTCCCCCCTTATCCCTGGGGCACCCATTCCAAGACCCCCAGTGGACGCCTGAAACTGCAGATAGCACTGAACCCAGTATATACTATGTATTTCCCTGCGCATATATACCTCTGATAAAGCTTAAGTTATAAATTAGTCACAGTAACAGATCAACAACTAATAATAAAATAGAACAATTAGGATGATACACTGCAATAAAAGTTCGGTGAACGTGGTCTCTCTTTCTAATATCGTGCTGTACTCACCCTTCTCCTCGTGGTGACATGAGAGAACACGCCTGCGCGTGAGACGAAGGGAGGTGAACGACGCAGGCGCTGGGACGACGGCTACTAATGACCTGATGACATAAGGATGATCACCTGCTTCCAGCCCGCGCCTGACTGCAGGTAACTGAGGCCAAAGCAAGCGAAGCCACAGAAAGCAAAACAGCAGATAAGGGAGAAAGTTACTGTGTAGCTATTGATTTTACGAAAATCTCTGGCTAAACTACACTGGGAGATTGGGAGAGATGGGGAAGAAATAGAGGGGAAGGTAGGGATCTAAGAAAAGCAAATCCTGCCTGCCCTGAAAGAAACTCAAGAAAGCATTTCTGAAATTGACAAATCAAGAAAAAGAAACACAATATATTTTCAAGTAGGAACAAACCACTAAGAGTTGAAAGTGCTTATCTCTAGGGCACTAAGCTGGGATGAGGGGGAACTTTTTTTTTTCATTATAAACTATGTATGTGCATGAGTTACTTTTTAATAAAAAGAAAGCTAAATTTTTTTTAAATGTTTTTCATTGACAAATTTGGTATGAATTCAAAGAAAGGAAAACTGGGGAACTGGAAAGACAAGAAAAGGAAACCCTCTCTACCAGCTACAACCTGCTTACCCCACCTAGGCTACTAAAAGAGAGACCTCCTGGAAGGAGCTCCAGCAGCCTCATCAGGCTTTCTTTCAGGCCAGGACATGCCCTCTACGTACACTGCTCAAAGGACAGACCTGGAGGCACTTCATTTAATAAAAAAAAAAGGGAAGAACTGGTAGAGTCCAAATTAATGATATAATAATGTATGTGGAATTAGTATTAAGAGCAGTATAATAGTAATATATTACGAAGATATATTTCCTGAGATCTTCATGATGATTTCTAAGTAGTAAGTGTTAATAATGCAGTGAAAAACTACACTTCAGGGTCAAAGGTCAAACTTTCACCTTCAAAGATCAAAGTCAAATAGTGACTATGGAAATGAAGATACTTTATCCCCTGCTTTAGAATTTAAATTCAAGTGACAGCATCCATTTCTCAACTTGTCCTGATTGACGATAACATAATAATTCAAGGTAACATAACAGAATTCAAATTTAGTCCAGTTAGAACAGAATTCGCATCCAAGTCACTTTAACCATGGAGGCCTGGGTTCCCATACAACAGAAACCAGGCACTTGGAAAGAAAAGCAAGCACTGGCTTTGCTTAGAAGGTCGATGATATACCAAAAGTCTCCAATTTCTCAATAACCCCAAGGCCTAGACAAAGCAAAAAAGGAATAACCAATACCTATACCTTATAGAAAATTCTGACAAGCTAAAACTCTTACAGAACTGTTCTTATTTGGTTTACCTTTTTCTTAAAATTCAGAAAAGTCAGGCCATACTTGAACATACACAGGGCTCCTCAAAACGCAAGGTTCACTGAAGCTTTATAGGTTGCTTCATGCTATCAATTCTAGATGTCATTCAGGATATATTTATACTCCCCCCAAAAAATGATTTCACAAATGTGTTGGTTCCTAAGGGGAAAAAGCAAGGCCCAGTAACAATAAAAGCCATACTGAGGAATATGGCAACACCTGTTCAAAGCACCTGTTTCAAGGGGGAAAAAATGATACGACCCAGAAACGATAGCATTTTATTTTAAAAAATATTTACAGAAAACTGTTCAGGAACTCATCTTTTTGGATAAAGCAATAAAAAATGGATTTATTTCCTATGAGTTCAAAAGCCTGTTATAGTGTTTTCATTATAAACCTACTGGTTCGAAAAAAAAATACCGACCTGAAAAACTCCCTATCAGTAGCACCTTGACTTTCATGATCTAATCACTACGCAAATTCTTACTACCAAGACAAAAAGCAAAAACTCTGATTACTTGCTCAACATGAAACTTACTACATTATTAAAATTTTTTCAAATTAAACATGAAATACAACATAGGAGCAGAAAAAAAATTCCACTTAATGACCTGTGTGCTATTTAAAATCACAATACTTTTAAGTAGCATACAGTTTATCTAAATGCATATTAATGTATTTAGATTGTTTATGTCCATTTTAAACTTACAATTACAGATTTATTTTTAGTGAAGTAAATACCAAATATTAACTCTTTAAAAAAATGTTCCACATAAACCTATGAGAGAAATTTAAAGTGAAATAGGCCACACTGTTCTAAGCTCATAGGCAGCAAACCTAAAAACATGCCTCATTTGTGTATTCACTAGAAGGTCCAAATATACAAACAAAATCAAAGCAATAAAGAACACTAATAGCACTTGATAAAGATTAGACAGAGTATCAACAATGTAAATAATACAATGTATTATATGATGAGTTTGAATGCAAAAACCATGTATTTATTAAACATGTGATTAACTTAAAAACACCAAACCAGTTTGTTTTAAAGTGCTCCTCATCCAAGACCTTGGACAAAACCATCCCTCCAAAGTGAATTAAAAAAAAACAGTTTACAAGGCAAACAATGACAATAGGTATGGACAGGCACTACCAAAAAATGCTATTTGTTCTTTAATTAAATAATGCCATTCTCAAGTGATGTAGAGCAGTCACCTTGACAGAATTCCTTTTTTGTATAAATAGTCATAAATAAAAAAATGTCTCTAGATAGTCTAAAGAGCTGCAAACATTAATACCTTACAACAGCAGCTTACTGTCTATTTTAGGAAAAAAGCACTAAAATCCTCTTCCACTGAAAGGCGTTTATTTCTCTGGTGTAAGTGAGCAAGGTCACTACAACATTCACCTCTTTTCTAGAACAATGTAAATGACAATGTATACACATCTTAAATTTGGTAGGTCATAAAAGTTAGGATGCAATCATTTTTTGATGCAACAGAAAAATAAATAAATAAAAGTTAAATACTTTAACCCAACATTTGGTATTGACAAATCAGTAGTGTCAACTTCACATATGAAGGACAGCACAGCCTGGTTTTTAAAAAAATCCTCAGTATGTCACGGTATTGGGGCTAAAAATATTTAGAATATTAAATGTTTCCTTTTGCTTAAGGGAATACAATAGAATCACCATCAAGCTGCTACCGTAACTCATTTTTAGCTGGGCTAAAGTGACCATTTGGTCCATGGCACAAGTTACAGATACCACACTTCTGTCAAACAGAAACCTTATGTTTCTAAGATTTCATGTTTATAAGCTACAATACACACTGACTCATCCGTCAGTCCCTCATGGTTTTTTAGAAAAATATCTACATTTGTCCTTATGGAGGTCAAAATGTTACACCATCATTTGTTTAAAAAAAAAAAAAAAAAGATGCACATTCATACTGTGAAGTTATTAGGAAAATACTCTTGCAAATAAACTATATAAAGATAAAATACACTTCAAAGGTATGTGGGTTGTTTCGTTGTTGTTGGTTTTACAGTATTCTATAAAGTGCAGAGAAATCCTAAGGGAAAAACCACCCCCTATAACATAGTTTCAGTACAGCAGCTTTTGCATAGCAATACTTAGAGGAAGTTGGGCACTTCCGTCTCCTCAGGAAGAGAAGGATGGAAGAGGGTCTTCCGATTCAGATTTCTTTTTGGCCGTAAGTCTGCTTTCTTCAGGAATGGCTGCTGATGCCAGATCTCCATTAAGTGTATTTCTTGAACAGTGAATGGGTCCTATTAAGAAATTAATTAAAAGGTTAAATATCCTATCGATATTAACTCCAGTTCTCTGTGGAAAATTTTTTTTTTTAATTTCCTATTTAGGGACATGAAATTCCTTCAGTTTCCTGTTAATTTCTTTGACTATTTGCTTAATAGGGAAAAATCTCACCATCCCACTATTGGCAGTCATAAGGAGAAACTTCATAGTTAAGGAAATAAATTACAAGGCCACCAGCAGTAGAGATATTTGTTCGGTTCACTGCTAGAACCGTGGTTGGCACATAGTGGGCAGTTCAGCAAACATATGCAGAAGTGAATGTAGTCTTAGTTACCTACTGATTTTTCAGCCTGATTGATGTAATGCTGTTAGTATCCTTCCTGTTTTCTAGGGGGAAAAAAAACAAAACAAAACAACAAGATCCAAAAAAATGCCTAACCCAAGATCACACAACTGGTAATAGAATGAGGACTAATTCAGGTCTTACTCTTCTCATCATAAGACTTTCTGAGCAAAGCTGACAAGGTACCTCACACTGAAAGTTCCCATATTTCCATGTGGAATACAACTCACAGAACTCACTGCAGCTGCAACTGAACACAGCTAAACACACTGGCATGGCCCCATTCCCAAACAATTGCACTTTTGTGTGTACATGTTAATTGAATTTACCATGAACGGTTACTACTTTTATAATTGTTTTAAATCTAGTTAATAAAAAATAGAGGTTTTCTCTCTCAAGGAAAAGAATATTTGGGGATATTCTTAGTGGGGCAGCCACTAAGACTGCCCAACTGCAAAACACGTACTTTCTAAAGAAGAGCACTAATTCAGTCTCTGCTTTGTCAACTAACCGAGACACTAAACTTTGGGATAAACAGATGGAAATCTAAGGATAAAACTTCTCTAGCCACACTTCCCAACTTAAAAAACGTTCTAGAGAACTGAGATATATGTTTGTATATAACTACGGATGCATGTGTGTATGTGTGGACATGAGTACATGTGTGTGAAGGTATGTGTGACTAGTTCTGTTACACTCCTTAACAGCTAACTATGGGAATGCTAAATGGAGTCAGGCATGCACACTGAGAGCTTCTGAAAATTGGTTTCAAAAATTCAAAACCAGGGTGCTTACAAGAGAGCTAAGAAAAATGGCTGGATTTTTTAAAAAATTATTTTCGCCATCACAAACGAAAATGATCCCCTTAGATAAGTAAAAAGGAGCAGTATCTAGAGGAAAGCACAGGCAGCATAGAGAACTCTTTCCTGGGCTCTAGATTCAAAGGGTCACGTAAACCAGGCAGAAAAAACAAGGTCAATCAGAATCTACCCTACCTGCCTCCCACACCTAACCTCTAACCCTCTTCCGCTTATCTCCTCCAAGTTGTACTAAATTGGCCTGGGAAAGTTTCCTTCTCCCTTCCCTTTCCCACCCTCACCCCTTTTCCTTCCTTCTTATAACCACTGTCCCAACTTAAATTCAAAAATGGCAATGAACACAGAGTAGTGCTCTGTATCAATAAACAGTTCTGCAAGAGAAATGGACAACAACAACAACAAAAGATGCCATCACCTTCTAAAAATCTGAAAATGACCAGCAGTCCCTCTCCAAACTCCACCACCTTCATGAACTCTATCTTCCCCCCCGCATTAAACCTGTTTAACTTTCTGGTTCCGTAAAACAAATTTTAATCAATGTGAAGTAGCTGGGCTCTTCCAGGCAACCTAAAGAAATTGAAATACCATTTATGATGTCATTTCCACAAGAGAAATAAAATCTGTGTTCCGAACGGCAGACTTACAAATTCTTGGAACACGACCTGTCCCCTAACTAGGAACTGTATGTAATTTCCATCACACATGCTTCATGCGCAAGAGTAAAGACTCTGAAAAGCAGAAGTCTACTAATGGAGTTGTAATAGTAAGACCCTATTTGTGTTCACTAGAAATCATGGTCACCACTGTCTAACTAGATATTCTGAGACATATTCGCTCTCTCCCCAATAAATTAATAAATATTAAAAACAAATAAAAAAGTCTAGAAAATCAAAAAACCAGAAAAATCAATCTAAAATATCCAACATAGAGGGCGCCTGGGTGGCTCAGCTGGTTAAGCGGCTGCCTTCGGCTCAGGTCATGATCCTGGAATCCCGGGATCGAGTCTCGCATCAGGCTACCTGCTGGGCAGGGAGTCTGCTTCTCCCTCTGACCCTCCTCCCTCTCATGCTGTCTCTCATTCTCTCTGTCTCAAATAAATAAATAAAAAATCTTAAAAAAAAAAAAAATGTTTAAAAAAAAAAATATCCAACATAGAAGCAAATCATCACCACTCAACAAAAGCTTTGAAAAAGCTTTCTCTCTGAAGAGAAAAATAACTAAATTTGAACATAAACCACAAAACCTTTCCTAAAGTATTCAATCTCTTTATGCAGCCTCTTTAAAGAAAAAGGGAGAAAAAGGTACAGGAATAAATGCTACTATAATTCACCACCACCACCGGAAAAATTTATTTTCCTTGGCCATTTCAAATTATTTAAGTAACAATGCTGATTTTTTTTTTCTCTGAATTTAGACCTTGCCCCTAGAAGCCTACCCACAATTCACGCTTTCTTCTAACATGTTTTTGAAATGTAAATATAGTGGGAGTAGAACATTACTAAGAGATTACTAAAATGTACTGGGAAGAAAACATTTTGATGTGTTATATATATATATATATAAATCAAAGATACGGCACTTACACAGAGGTATTCAGCACTTCTCAGGTAATAACAAAGGTGTCTGTAAGAGGAAATAGGAGCTTCTGTGGATTGTGTGCTGTTTGCCTGGCTCTGAATTAAGGAATGAATCCAAGGGCAAAGTACAGCGTTGACTATCAGTATCCTTCGTTTATTTTAACACTTACAGAGCACCACAACAATTCTGGAGAATAAGCCAAAGAAAGAGACAGAGCTGCATTTAACTCACTATCTGGGTCTTCAAGAGGAATATCATTACAAGAGTCTGTATCTGAGTAGGTTCTTCGGCGTCGCTGGGAGAGTCGGTGAAGTGCAGATACCGGTTCTTTTACACAGTGGCTACTCCTACAAATTAAACAGAACGCATTACATTGTAATACCCTCAACTTAACTGCAGTGATTTTTGTTTTTTGTTTTTAGAGAGAGTGAGCCCGCATATGACTGGGGGGTGCGGGTGGGCGGGGAGGGGCAGAGGGAGAAAGAATCTTAGGCAAGCTCTACACTCAGAAAGGAACCAGACGTGAGCCTTGATCTCATGACCCTGAGCGCATGAGCTGAACCGAAATCGAGTCGGACACTTAATGAACTGAGCCACCCAGGCACCCCTTAACTGGAGTTTTAAATGACTTCTTCAAATGAAAGAGGAAATATTTTTATTTCCAAATTTCTATTTTAGCAACATTCAACTCCTTCAGAGGTCACACTACAGGCAAGTCAAATCATTTAGAATCCAGCTGGTAACCTGAATATGACCTCTGAGCCAAACTAAATGGAAAGGGGGTAAAATAAAGCAACTTCTTTTATAGAGAAGGGTCCAGTGAGACCATAGACATATCAGAGGGTTAACCAATGTTTGAAAACTAAAAGTTATGACTTCACAAGTGCATGTATCTAGTGTCAATCCATATCTGATCAAAAATAGCAGAGTGAAGGGGATAGGCAAGTAGGTAAGGAACATGCTGGAGGTCAACTCACTGACAGCAGCAAGAACAAATAGACATGGCAAATGGAGGCTACAAAAACTATTTTAAAAAGCAGTCTGTGGGGCGCCTGGGTAGCTCAGTCAGGGAGGCGTCAACTCTCGATTTCAGCTCAGCTCATGATCTCAGGGTGGTGAGATTGAGCCCCATGCCCATGTCTGGCTCCGCACTTAGCGCTAAGTCTGCTTGTCCCTCTCCCTCTGCTCCTTCTCCCCCCTACCCCCGGCTGGCACACACTCGCTCTCTCTCAAATAAATTAATAAATACTAAAAACAAATAAATATAGTCTAGAAAATCAGAAAACTAGAAAAATCAATCTAAAATATCCAACATAGAAGCAAATCATCACCACTCAACAGCACTTCAGCTGCCACTGTATGGAAAGCCCAATATTACTGTTCCTAGTGACTATCTTGATTCATCAAGAAAAAAATAATTTTAAAATTCTAATTATATTTGGGGCACCTGGGTGGCACAGTTGGTTAAGCGTCCAACTCTTGGTTTTGGCTCAAGGTCCTGATCTCCCAGGGTTGTGATATCAAGCCCCACATCAGGCTTCTCGCTCAGCACAGAGTCTGCCTGAGACCATCTCTCCCTTTCCCTCTGCCCCTCTCTCCTGAACATTCCCATGCTCTTTCTCTCTCCCTCTCTCTAAATAAATAACTTTTTAAAAAAATTCTAACTACATTTTATTTAATTAGAGGTAGAAAAGATAAAATACAGTTCAGAAAAACTTCTATCACAAAAATAGAAGTTTGTAAAAGGTATCAGCTTCTGTTTTTCTAGAAAATTCAGCTGCTGAAACTCTTCATTCCCTGACAGGATTGGAGATATATATATTTACACCACAGGGCTCCTCTGAGCATATGATAATTCAGAGGTTATATAATCATGGTGGGGAGGGGGTGGGGAGTGACAATACTAAGGGCTCAGTTAGCACTTTTTCTTAATGTAGAAAAATAAAAGCTAATGTCACTACAATTTCACCAATTTCCAAAGAACCAAATAAGACAATCTGAGCAACTTAAAAGACTTACCTACCAAGATAAAAAACACTTTAGTGGCCTGGGATATTGGATAAATGTCTTAAATGTGCTGATAATGAATATACACTTTAAAATGTCAATTGGTTTTTCTCTTTTTTCAGTAAGATCTTTAATTCTTAACAAAACAACACATCAGCATGAATATATGACTGTAAAAAGCTGTCGTAAAGTGAGCCTAATCACTGGACCCTTGATACCTCAAAAATGGATTTCTACCAACCATCATTTGATGTAATTTCAAACATTTAAAAAAGGTACAAGAGCTGACAAGGTGCTTACCTTGCTGGTTAATTTATTCACTCATTTATCTTCACTGACTTCACCTACTGGGGCTAGGCCCTATACTTAGATATAATGCTAAGCAAATCAGAACCAGGCTCTGCTCAAAAAAAGTTTCCATCCCACACCACTTCATGTTAAAGGCCCAAAAAATTTCTCTAAGTAGGTATAATTCTGAGAGAACTTGATTGAAAGAAAAGGTTATTTTACCTCTCTGAACTGCAAGAACCAGGATGGCTAACAGAACGCTTCATCTAGAAATTTAAAAAGAAAGTGAGCATAATCCATACATCAAGTAGAATAATACAGCTCTAATGTATTATCGTTATCATAATTAACACAAATTTGCTCAGATGAAAAAAATGACTGGATAAGAAATTTATCTTTTACAGACTCAAGCAACACTATCAGCACAATGTCAAGCTTTGTCCCTAAAAACCATTCATTGGAATCTTTCCCAACACATATCAAAAATATGCTAGATCCTTTTCTCAATAATAAAAACCAAATTTTATGTTTTATATATATCATATATGTGTGTATGTGTGTACATATATATAAAAATATAAAAAATGTATATAACCACTCCAAAAAAACCATACTATTTAACGGAGTATCTAACGAGCCAGAAAATATTCTAATAAATATCTCTCCCTCTCTTTTTCTTATAGGCCAGGAAAAGAGTCTGGTAGCAAAGCTTTTCTTTATAATTCATTATTCAGGTAGCTGTTACACAGATGTTCTAAAGTATGGTTTTCATGGAAGATGGCATTAGTAGTTCAAGTCTTTAAAGAACTCAGAAGAAGGGCGCCTGGGTGGCTCAGATGGTTAAGCATCTGCCTTCGGCTCAGGTCATGATCCCAGGGTCCTGGGATTGAGTCCCACGTCGGGCTCCCTGCTTAGCGGAGAGCCTGCTTCTCCCTCTCCTTCTGTACCTCCCCCTGCTCATGCTCTCTCTCTCTCTCTATCTCTCTGCCTCAAAAAAATTAAAAAAAAAAAAAAAAAAACTCAGAAGAAGAACCCTAAGTCTCAAATAGGTCTCTAAAACATATATTTAAAAAAATTTTCAAAAACCTGATTAAGAGCATTAACAAATATGACAAATACTAAACTTAATTTAAAAGATCCAACTACTCCACCAAAAAAAATAGAAGGAGGGCCCCAATTAACAGATTATTTCAATGTTCAGCAAGGTAGCAAAAAAGCAAAGTTTATACTACAGGCTAAGGACAGTTGCTTTTATATGCAGGGGCTCAAGGGTCTTACAAGTCCAAATCTAACATCTGTGTTATGTAAATGCCTGCTGTATTTGTAACAGGAGCCACCAGTTGCTCTGAGAAGTCCCAGTTGAAATGATAACAGATATGACCAACCCAATTTGTAGTCCAGGAACACTAATATGATTGACATCAAGTTGCAAATGGACATTAACATCTCCTTTAACAGAAGTCAAGTCCTTTGGGATTACTCACCCAAGGACATCACCACTACAATAATCACTCAATCTGTGGGTCAAAATGACAATTGTTTGAACTGATTATGATTTGAAATAAAATTGAATGCAAATTTATTCTAGGAGGGACACAATGAGATTAACTACATAAAGTAGTTTAAAAATCAATTTAAATAGTTTTAGAATTCTCAAATCTTTCACAGCTTTATCTTCCATTTACTCATATTTTTAAAAAGAAAAAAAAAAGATTTTCCCAAAAAGACTGTCTGAACTTTTTTCCATGCTGTGTCTCCAGAACTAATTATCATAAGCCACAATTTTTCCTTGATGTATGAAGTAAAATGGCAAAGCAAGTAAAAATAGCCAGTATTTTTTAGATTAGCTTATTGGACTTTCTGTAAAGTTGCTACTGATAAAAGTTTTTGATTTAAAAACAGACAGTTATTAGAGTTTCTTAGACATAAAATACACATATGACCTCTCTGGACTACAGAGCATTTGTTACAGAAGGCATTTTCCTCAGAAATTCAATACAAAAACAAGGCAGCTTTGAGGTGGTTTTATTGCATTTGATTCTATAAAGTCAAATACAGTAGTATTTGTAGTAAAGTCTGTACTTGACACCTTAAAAAACAGTGTACCCCTTATATATCAACTTCAGGAACATAGCACTAGAACAGACATCTACAGTCATATCATCCTGAATGCGCCCAATCTAGGAACATAACATTATTAGCCCATCATACATTGATTAGAAAACAATGATCTAAATAAATTTAGATAATAAACTTTAGTTAATCTCATATAGCTAAATTGGCTGGGGTGGATAAAAGAACCTAGGAATAAGTTGTACCCTATTCTTTCTTCTAACAAATAAGCCTTCAAGTAATTGCTAAAATAGTACCAGGTGGCATTCTTCCTTCTATAAAAGGGCTCCTGAAAACACTTGGATGAAAGAAATGTAAAGTCTCATAAAACTCTGTCTCATCTACGAGTTCCACACAGCTTGCCTGAGTGAGTTTATTAGCTTGGGAAGGACAAGGAGTCCACCGCCCGGGGGGGAGAGTACTTGTTCAGGGCAATCAGAAGGAAAGAAACTAACACAAAGCACCTGTGTTAAACAGGTCAGCCCCTTTGCAATGACCTGCTGATGGAGGAGACCTTTTATTTTATAGATGAAGAAAATGAGGTCCAGAGAGATTAAAGAACTTGCCTACTCAGAGGGCTCAGTTCCAAATACTGACTATAAAATATTGTTTTCCCTATATCGTGTTGCTTCAAACCCCTTACAACATGTTTACAATTTGCTTTATTTTATCCCTTTGCTTAATTTTATCCCTAATTTTATCCCAAGAAGAGCAGTGCCCCCAACCTCTTCTGTGTCACAACACCCGCAGAGCATTATAATATTTTCCCGGCACACTGGGATAAACGGTACAGTTCTCCATGGGGAGGCAATCAGGACCTTGGTACATGCTGAGCCCAAAGAGGTGAGAGGCTCCAACACCGAAGATGAGTACAATCTAAAAAAAAAATTCAATCTGTTGATTATTTCCCCTCCCACTGCCAGTTTCCTCCCTTAAAAATAAAAACAAAAACAAACATGCAACATCACTGGAAGAAAAACAATTCCCAACCATTTGAACAGGAGAAGGTGACACAGGAGAAACCAAGGGATCCGGATGGGACAGCTGAAACATCTCAGGTTTAAACTTGGCATTCGCTATCTTCACACATTCCTCAAGTGTTGTGATGAACGTATTACATGTGGCACTAAGCAGAGAAGAGGCTTCATTCATGTTCTGAAAAATTACACACTGAGGTGAACAGACTCACACACAACTATATGGAATCATGCACCACATTCTAATCAAGTGACTTAACATTATCTCCAATAGACACCTTACTAGCTTATATGCAAATCTACTTAAAATCTACTCCCTTAGAAAATTAAAGCAATACATGAATACAAAATGTCTATCAAGCAAACAGTGTATGAAATTAGAGTCTAAGAAAAAATAAGTTTTGCATTTAAACCAAATAACCAATCATATTGAAAAACTATGTACAAAAATGTATCTTAGATAAACCTAACCTAAACAGCAATTTTCTAAGTAACCAAATTCTGAAGGCGGTCATAGCAAAGGAACACCCTGAGAGTTCCTTAGTGGCAGGCGCAACTCATATATACTCCAAACCCCTTCTCCCACTTCGTCCTTGGTAGACTACAAACCCCAATCTTTTCTTTATGACAGCAATGTGTCCTGACCCTGGGGGATGAATACAGACTGGTCTGAGCCAGTCATGGCAAGTCCATGACCCTTTGTCAAATATTGGTATTTCTTAGTTTCCTTTGACCCAGACCAAAAAAAAAAGAAGTCTGCTGAGGAGTTGCTGAGACTTTTGTTCCCAGATAAAAGCCCAGGACAGCAAGTTGAGAAGGTCTCTCTCCACCTTGGTTACCCCAACTGCCTCCTGCATCTGCATGACCTTGGCAGTCACCCTGAAGCCTTCGGCATTAGGGGAATAATCAAATACACCAAGAATGGCAGAGTGGAAGGTCCTTGATACTGTCACTGAGCTGCAGAGCAAATGTGAGGGCACCTACCTCCAGAGAGCTTGTGGTGAAACAGTAAATGCCCTTGGGGTTTAACATGCCTGCAACTAAAGGTGACCTCACAGAAGATTGCTCCCCACCAGGAGAAGGCCACAGCCTCGAGGGGCAGGAAGATTTCTTGTCCCATTTCTCCCAAGTTAGGTAAAAGGAGACTAGGAACCATGCCGGCCTTTCACCCAGAGAACAGTAGCGCCCACTGATCCTCCTTTATCACAAAGTGTGAACCTATCTCATTGTCAGGCCCCACACATCTGAAATTTGATTCCTGTATTACCGTTCTGAGGACATTTTTAAAAAGTTCTTTGAGGGCGCCTGGGTGGCTCAGGTGGTTGAGCGACTGCCTTCGGCTCAGGTCATGATCCTGGAGTCCCTGGATCGAGTCCCGCATCGGGCTCCCTGCTCAGCAGGGAGTCTGCTTCTCCCTCTGACCCTCCCCCCTCTCATGTGCTCTCTCTCATTCTCTCTCTCTCAAATAAATAAATAAAATCTTTAAAAAAAAAAATAAAAATAAAAAGTTCTTTGATAAAGCTAAATTATCAATTCTCAGTCCCTGAAACTGGAACCTTATTACCAAAAGAGAGAGAACAGCAGTTGCCCAATGATTCCAGCCCAGAAAACAAAGCCTGGAATGCTTCTTCCCCACCCCAACCTCCAAATCATCAGATTGGCTGCAAAAATCAGCCTTGATTCCCCGGAGAAATGTGCTGCTTCCTGCTTTACTTGGTTGCACAGATATAATCTAGAAGATCCTACAGATATCTGGAGTCTGTAGTAGGGACAGCCCGAAATAGCTAAAAATAGCTCATTTTGAAAACACTTCTCTGCCACCCTACAGGAAGAACCTCACCCACCAGGGTATTACAAAGCATAACCAGACATGAAAGGATCATCTTTGTATACCTCTATGCTGGGAGATGAATGATTCTCATCATGGTGAACAAATTCTTGGATAGTATGAACTTGCTGCATTAGGAGATCACAGTAGAGGCGAAGTTCAGACATTTTGGTTTTCAGAGATTCACTGGTTTCACTTATTTCTGAAAGGAACATATATAAACATTCAGTTAGATTGTTTTCATATCCTTTGAACAATAAAACAAAATGGAGGGGCGCCTGGGTGGCACAGTCGTTAAGTGTCTGCCTTCGGCTCAGGTCATGATCCCAGGGTCCTGGGATCAAGCCCCGCATTGGGCTCCCTGCTCCGTGGGAAGCCTGCTTCTCCCTCTCCCAGTCCCCCTGCTTGTTGTGTTCCCTCTCTCGCTCTCTCTCTCTCTCAAATAAATAAATAAAATCTTTTTAAAAAATAATTAAAAAAATAAAACAAAATGGAATAATTTAAAAAGTAAGACGATATAAAAACCTATAGCTTAAGAGGTGGGGGCCCTTGGAAATAGGATACGAGGGTCTTGAAGAAATACCTTCTCTTCAAATAATTGGGAAAAAAATGGGAGTCATATATCTGACATGAAGTTTAGGTAGATTAATTTCCAGAGGCAGGGTGATGACCACGGGATTTTTTTTTAAAGATTTTATTTATTTTGCGAGAGAGGGAGAGCACGTGCGTGCACTTGAGTGGAGGGAGGGGCTGAGGCAAAAGGAGAGGGAGAATCTCAAGCAGACTCCATGCTGAGTATGGAGCCCAACACGACTCAGGGCTCAGTCTCCCCAGCCTGAGATCATGTCCTGAGCCGAAATCCAGAGCTGGTCACTCAACCGACTGAGCCCCTCGGGCGCCCCCCACCCTGGATGTTTTATACAGGATATTCCCATTCCATTACTCATCTTTCATTTAAAACGTGCTTGTATTTCTTCTTTTGTAAACTGTCTTTTCTAACCTTTACATATTCTTCCAGTTCTGACGTTTGGTTTTTTCTCTTAATAACATACAAATTAGTAATTTATAAAAGTTCTTACACACTAAAGAGAGCAATCTTTCCCCTGTCCTATTCTATATACTAGAAGCACTTCTCCAGATCTACCTGCTCTCTTTCAGTTTTCTTTATTGTGCATTTTGACATATAGAAGTTTTTAATTTTTATGTAGTCAAAACTATTATATAAACATCTATTTTCTTCTGGTCCTGTCATAACTTCATCTTCACATTATATTGGTTTCAGAATTGTTTTATTAAGAGCTTACTTTCTTTAATATGTCCAGACACACTAACTATCCAGCCATAATCTCAGCCATTCACTTACCAATACCCTCTAAACCAGCAGTGTAAATAGCAGAGGACGCAGGGGAAAATACCCGTGCTAGATCCTGGCATTTCTCCATCCGCCGTGGGTCGGGGCACTGCTTTGTGATACCAGCCACAAAGCCGCTCTAGCCACAATGGGCCAAACCAGCTCTATCTGCCCATTTGACCTAACCGAAATTAGTTTCTACTCAAATTTAAATCCATTCCTTCTTTTTTTTTTCAACTGTAGTACAATACATGTAACGAAATTTACCATTTTAGCCATTTTAAGTATACAGTTCAGTGACATTAAATACATTCACAATGTCCTACAACCATTACCATCACCCATCTCCAGAACTTCTTCATCTTCCCCAACTGAAACTTTACACCTATTCAACAATAAAGCCCCATCTCCCCTGCCCCCTAGCCCCTGTCAACCATTATTCTACCTCTGTCTCTATAAATCTGACTACGTATCCCAGTAAGTGCAATCATATAATATTTGTCCCTTTGTGACTGGCTTATTTCACTTACCTTTCAAGATTCATCCATGTTGTAGCATGTGTCTGAATTTCCTTCCTTTTAAAGGTTGAATAATATTCCGTTGTATGTATAATACTACATTTTGTTTTTCTCTTTCTTTGTCTATGGACATTTGGGTTATTTCCACCTTTTTGCTATTGTGAGTTTCCACTCCTTCCTATCCTACCCTTGGACATACTCTACCCATGATGTTCTTTCATATGTTTTTAAATGATTATAAATTCAATTCTGGGCCTTCATTTTTCAGTACCCATAATTTAGTGTTTTCAGTAATCTAACTAACTTCTACTGTTTTTTAATTATAAAAGTAATACATATTTGGGATGCCCTGGTGGCTCAGTCGGTTAAGCGTCTGCCTACGGCTCAGGTCATGATCTCAGGGTGCTGGGACAGAGCCCCACGTCAGGCTCTCTGCTTAGCTGGGAGTCTGCTTCTCCCTCTCACTCTTCCTCTATGTTTTCCCTCTCTCTCTCTCAAATAAATAAAATCTTTTATAAAACAAAGTAATATATACTCAATGAAAAATTTTGAAAAACCAAAAATATATAGAAAAGAAAAATCAAACAACTGCAAACTCACTACCAAAATATAAATTTTTTTTTAAAGATTTTATGTATTTATTTGAGAGAGAGAGAGCATGAGTGGAAGGAGGGGCAGAGAGAGGGAGAAGTAGACTCCCCACTGAGCAGGGAACCCCGATGCTTGAAAAGTGAGTCTCCTTCCCACAAATTACCTTTCCAAAGGTAACAACTTGACCAACTTTACATATTTTTCCTGAGCTGACCAATGAATGGATATATAATTTTGAATCCTGCGTTTTTTGCAATTAAATAACATTGGGCATTTTCTCACATTATTAAAATTCCTTGTAAACATTTTACTGGCTACATATCAGCTTATATCAGCCTATAGTTTACTGAACCATTCCCCTAAATTTCAACCTTTGCATTATTTACAAGTTTTTTTTACTATGATGAATATCTATGCATGTAAATCATCTTCTACATTTCTGATTATGTCTTTAAGATAGATTACTAAAGGTGCACAGGACACTTTACATTTATGTTTAAGAAAATATTCTCATCACAAAAGAAAAATTTATAGTTACCTTTTTCTTTTTTCGTCCTCGTATCAGTCAAACAGGCTTTGGAGCTCCCCAGAGCAACCAGCCACCTCTGTCTTTCCGCCGCATTCACTGCCTTCATGTAAAAATGCTGCTCGCCTGGAATGATTAATTCCATTCTTGTGTTGTCTGCTGAATGGACTATGAGGATAAACACGGGGGAAATAGAGTCACAAACTTCAGTAATTTGGGGAGAATCAAACAATCACTCTTATGCAGTATTAGATGTTTCAGACACCTAAAACAAGAAGTTGAGCTTCAGGATGCAGGCACTGCCTCTCCCTAAGGGGCTATCGTGGCCCCTTGAAACCACATGCTCACATATACTCAGGCTGGCAGGGGGCCAAAGTGGTGGTGGCAAGAGAAAGAGAACATAGCACTGAGAACTAAAAGCTCCCTCTCTGGGGAGCTGCCTATACTACTTTCAGTACACAGACACTGTCACACTCATCACACATGTTTTACTGATTTCCTTGAAAGGAAAGTGTGTTTTATCCCCTCCCCCCCCAAGCCTAGGGCAGTGCCTGACATTCAGAAGAAGCACAATAAATGGTACCTATGGCCATCCTCCATTAGCACGGCAGTCCTCAACTAAGGGCACACCATAAGCGTGAGTATTTGAGACCTTCTCCTCTTTCCCACCATCCTCCCCGCCTCTCCTAAACCACCCCTGTCTTGAAACTCAGACAAAAGAGAACTAATCAAGAATTATACTGAGCCAATCCTCAATCTTTGTTGTAAGACTAAATTTGTGCTACACTGTCCTTAATCAATAAGCATTTACCCAGCTCAGAGGAGTGCTGGTAGAGGGGTAAGATAGGAGAGAAGAAAGAAAGGAGTCTTCGCTCTAACAGAGCTGACAATTTAACCAGGGAAACAAACCGACACACCAAAAATAATCAAAACAACTAAATGATAAACTCTTTGGTACAGAGACATCCTGTGTAATTAAAATGAGAGAAAGTAAGAAGAGGTTGGAAATAAAGCTCCAGGAAGAAGGATATGACAATAGTAGGATTTAGTTAAGAGAAAAACTGCATTTAAAAAGGCCTGGATGAGGAAATAAACATAGTATGTACTGAGGAGACAAGCCTAAATAGAACCTTGTGTTGTATTACAGGATAATGATATTCATGAATGGACAAGGTGAATTGAGCCTAATTTTCAGGGGCCTTGAAAGTCTGGCAGAAGCCCTTATTTATACGATTAATTACTGAAAATATTGACCAGATGTACTATAGCAAATAGTGCCAGAAAAGCTTTGCTAGCTTATCATTCTACTTATAAAGGCCATCCTCGGATATAGATATATATATATAAACATGCCACAATCAGTGATGGGTGTAAAAGATTTCCAAGCTAGGATAAAACTACTGAAATCCCCATGCTCCAAGAGTAACTCTTTTTTGGCTACTTAATACTAGTGAAAGCACCAATAGCGGGCGCCTGGGTGGCTCAGTTGGTTAAGCAACTGCCTTCGGCTCAGGTCATGATCCTGGAGTCCTGGGATCGAGTCCCACATCGGGCTCCCTGCTCAGCGGGGAGTCTGCTTCTCCCTCTCACCCTCCTCCCTCTCACCCTCCTCCCTCTCATGCTCTCTGTCTCTCATTCTCTCTCTCAAATAAATAAATAAAATCTTTAAAAAAAAAGAAAGAAAGCACCAATAGCTACCTCAAAGGAAAACAAAGCTCTAATTTCTAATAATTGTTGCTACAAATGAAAATAAGATGACTCCAGGGATGCCTGGGTGGCTCAGTCATTATGTATCTGCCTTCAGCTCAGGTCATGATCCCAGGGTCCTGGGATCGAGCCCCAAATCGGGCTCCCTGCTGAGCGGGGAGCCTGCTTCTCCCTCTCCCACTCCCCCTGCTTGTGTTCCCTCTTCGCTGTCTGTCAAATAAATAAATAAATAAAATCTTTAAAAATAATAATAATAAAATAAAAAATAAAGAACAGGCAGAAACTTTGTTTAAAAAAAAAGAAAATAAGATGACTCCTTCTTTTTTTAAGTAGGATCCATGCCCAATGTGGGGCTTGAAATCACAACCCTGAGATCAAGAGTCCCACACTCCACCAACCTAGCCAGCGAGGCGCTCGAAGATGTCTCCTTTTTAAACATACCAAAATTGGTGTATTAATCAAGGATGTCCCCTCCAAAGTAGTCACCTGAGAAGACAATAAACTTAAGAACAAGGCTCCTAAAACATCAAGTTCTTAGCACAAAATGGACAAGATCTCTATATGCAAAACTGTAAAACATTACTGAAATTAAAAACCTAATTAAATATAGGAATATACCATGTTAATAGATCATAAGACTCAATATTGTCAAGAACACAATTCTCCCCAAGTTGATGTATAGATTCAATACAATTCCAGTCAAAATTCCAGCAGACATTTGTGGAAATTTACAAGCAGATTCTAATATGTGTTAAGGAAATGCAAAGGGCCAATAATAGCCAAGACAATCCTGAAAAACAACAAAGTTAGAAGACTTAGACTATCAGATACTAAGAAGTATAAAGCTAAAGAAATTAAGACAGTGTGACATTGGCAGAAGGATAGAAAAGCAGGCCCTTGGAACACAAGACAGTCTAGAAAAAGACCCAATGTACACGGTCACTCACTTGGTGACAAAAATGTTTCTACAGTGCTCTAGGTGAAAGGCTGCTGTTTTCCATAATTGATACTGTCAACTGAATATCCCTATAAGAAAAAATGAATCTTTTTTTTTTTTTGACAGAGAGAGCGACAGCAGGAACACAAGCAGGGGGAGCGGGAGAGGGAGAAGCAGGCTTCCCGCCGAGCAGGGAGCCCGATGCGGGGCTCGACCCCAGGACCCTGGGATCACGACCTGAGCCGAAGGCAGATGCTTAATGACTGAGCCACCCAGGCGCCCGAGAAAAAATGAATCTTAACCCCTGCTGATACCGTATATTAAAATAAATTTTAAGTCAATCACAGACCTAATATGAACTTAAGTATACAAGGTAAAACAATAAGCCTTCAAGAAAAAAAAAGATTTCCTAAGCAGGACATAAAAAATTCTAATTTAAAAAACTGAAAAATTGGACTTTATTGAAATTAAGAACTTCTGTTTATCAAAAGATATCTTTAACAAAGAAAATGCAACCCATGAAGTGGAAGAAGATACAATACAAAAACTCATTCAGACTATATAAAGAACTCCTATAAATCATCATGAAAGACAGCCTAATTTAGAAATTGGGCCAAGGGACGCCTGGGTGGCTCAGCCATTAAGCATCTGCCTTTGGCTCGAGTCATGGTCCCAGGGTCCTGGGATCAAACCCTGTGTCGGGCTCCCTGCTTGGCGGGGAGCCTGCTTTCCCCCACTCCCACTCCCCCTGCTTGTATTCCCTCTCTCGCTGTGTCTCTCTCTGTCAAATAAATGAATAAAATCTTAAAAAAAAAAAAAAAAAAATTAAGCCAAAAACTTAAAAAGGAATCCAAAAGAAGAGGATGTTCAAATGGCTAATTAAAATCTGAAAAAAAAAAAAAAAACCTCATCATTAGTTATTTAAAAAATACAAGACAAAATCACCATGAGATACCACTATATACACTAGAAATATTTAAAATCTTAAAACTGATAATGCAAGTTTTGGAAAGAATGCAAAGCAACTGGAACTCTCATGCTCTGCTAGTTCAAGAATAAATTGGTACAACCACTTTGGTAAACAGTTTGGCATTACCTGCGACAAAGATTTTCTCCTGGATCAAACTTCAGTCAGACTCCTCTGAGCCCTCTGCTTGACAAGGCCTGACCTTGGGCTTCCATCTCTGTCCTTACAGGGTCCAATTTTAGCAGGACTTCTGCTAAGTCACTTTAGCCAGAATCCTCCACCATCAATATCTGATTACCCTCAATGCCTGAACAAATTCCTCTACCCCCAACATCCCCCAGGTAATGTCTGATCACCCCGGCCTGCCTTCAGCAAGAATCCTATAGGTCAGTTTAGCCAGAATGCCCCCTACTCCCTGATGTTTTCTCTTAGTAATTTTCCATCCACCGACCCTCCCCCCAATTCTACTCCTTGGCTACAAATTTCCACTTTTCTTATCATATTTGGAGTTGAACCCAATCTCTCTCCCCACTACAAAACCCCAGTGCAGTAGTCCCTATACCTATCATGAGAGACTTGAATAAATTTGGCCTTACTAGCAAGTGTCAAAAATAATTTTCTCCTTAATTCTGCTAAAGCTAAACATATGAATACCCAATGCCTCAGCAATTCTACTCCACTTCCAGATATATACTAAAGAGAAATGCATACATATGTTCAACAAAGAAATATATAAGAATCTTTATGGCAGCTTTACTCATTATAATCCCAAATGGAAAATATATATATATATATCAATACTAAAATGGATAGCCAAATTGTGGGATATTCATACAGCAGAAATACTACAAATCAAAAGAATGATTGAACTACTATTACACAGAACAACACGGATGAATTTCACAATTTTGAGTGAAAGAAGCCAACATACACACAAAATACTGATTTATTCCATTTATAAAATTTCAAAAGTAGGCAATATTTATCTATGGCAATAAAAGATTAATGTTACTTTTTAGAGGGATTAGTGGCTGAGGAGACAGGATAATATCCCAGCATCTGGGATGCTGATAATATTCGAATTCTTAATCTGATCAGTGGTTACACAAGTGTGTACACTTTGTAAACATTCTTCAAGCTGAATATTTAGGATTTATTCCCTCTTCTGTATGTTATTCTTGAAAAGAATGATTACTTCAAACAAACAACAACAGTAAAAATGCTGCCATACTTGAAACATTTTAGAATTGCCTTAGGATTCTGCCACTAAGTCTTTTAAATATCCTCAAGGGTGGAGAATCTTTGAACTTTGTAGTTTGATTTCTGACTCTCACCAAATATCATCTGGAATCAAATCTGGGGAATAAAACGAGACAAAACCATCACTTTAAAAAAAAAACAAAAAACAAAACCTCATGCTTTGAATGTGCTTTTCTTGTGCAATTTATACACTGGTTCATAAGGCAATTCTTTTTTTTTTTTTTTAAGATTTTATTTATTTACTTGAGAGAGAGAAAAAGAGAGAGCGCATGCATAGCACAGGGAGAAGTAGACTCCCTGCCAAGCAGGGAGCCTGATGTGGAGCTTGATCCCAGGACCCTGAGATCATGACCTGAGCTGAAGACAGCTGCATAATTGACAGAGCCACCCAGGGGCCCCCATATGGGAAATTCTAAAAGAGGAGTTCTAAAGTGTTACAGGTGATGATCGTGCAATTAAAAATAAGTACGTCAAAAATGAGTACCTGGAAAGCCAATACTTACTGGTATACATTTCAGTATGTTTGTTAAAAATAAACAACAAAATTATACCACATATATTTCAGGGAAGATGCAGTAATAATACACTAGGCTGAAGTGTTTCTATATCTTAGATAGCCACGACTTCCTTCCATTAGAACAGTAGTAATTCTCAACTAACGGGAGCATGTTACAATCAGACATGTGCATTTTGGAGAAAGCTCCCTGGATGACACTGATCCACTCCAAATTACGAATCACTGCTGTTGAAAGAGTCCTAGTGGTAAGAAGTCTTAAATGAATGAAGAACCAGATGTGTAGCAAGCAAAAATTCCATTCTGTCTCCATGGCTAAATCATACTAGAAACTACCATGAAACCACATAAATTTAGCAATCCAGCCCTGGAAAATGTAACATAACACATTAGCTGCTGCTTTGGTTTAATCTAAATAAGAAAATGCACAGAGCAGTAAGATTACTCTGAAGCATTTGATAGCCATGACCAAGAGCTCACCATGTCAAAGGAAGTACCCTTCAGGAAGGACAAGTATTCAAGCTACAGAGGAGAAACGAAAAAGGCCTGTAGGTGTTTGATATTTACTACTCTAGTGCTTTAGTTTTTCCTTCAATTCCCTGAAGAATTCAGTACTTTTTGTAATCATTTTGTCTGATCTCTCCTACCCACCTCCACCCCACACAACCCAACCATACATACAAATCAATCAGTGGTCTATGAAACCTTCCATCGTGAAAATTACAGCATGACCTATTGCTTTATTTCTTCTCTTTCGGAAGAAAAGGAAAAAACTTCTATCACCCAGAAGAGTTTATCTCCAATTCGGCAAAGAACCAGAGTTTATAACTCTGACTTCATGTTTTATCAAAAACCCTACAGAGCTTGCCTCATTATCTTCAGCTTTTTTTTTTCTTTCTTTTTTTTTTTTTTCAAATAAGCTCTATGCCCAACGTGGGGCTTGAACTCATGACCCCAAGATCAAGAGCTGCATGCTCTACCAACTGAGCCAGCCAGGCGCCCTGCCTCAACATTTTTAAAGCTCAGCTTCTAATCTTCACAATACCTTTACAATGAGAATGAAAGAGAACACTTGTGGACTCAGTATGGACACTAAAGTAGCATCCCTAAGAGACTGTTTTCAGGTCCAAATTGGAGACTAACACTAAGATTTTTGAACTTCAATTCAAAGTACATGTATAAAAGGAGAAATGCAAAAAACTGTGCTTAATAATGCTAAGTGCCACTCTTAATTGCTAAGGAAATAAATGGTATTGGAAGATCCCTACTGGATGAGAAATGCTTTTTTCCCTCTTTTTAGGTTACAGTGAAGAATGCTTTACTTACCTAACTTCGTTTCTCTAATTCCACGTATTCACTTACCTTTAATTTCACAAACTGCCATCTTTATACTTCCTTTGCTCCCTTTGCAAACATCATCTTGTGAATCATAGTAGGACAGGATTCCATTATCTAGAACAAACCAACGAGGCTGCCAACCTACAAATATTGTAAACAACAAGATTAATAAGAATTTAATTTAATCACATAGACAACTATGATTTCAAAATTTACCATCCATGTTTTCTTGGCTCTAAGGTAACACACTGACAATGAAATTTTTAATGGCCAAGGCTTACCCAAAATGTTCTTGCCTCAGTCCCACTTTGTTGGGAGAGCCTTCTGTAGAAATGTGTCGGTCAGCATAAATATAGGTAGTAATACCTTTATTCTGACTCACCACCTTCTCATTAACAACCCATGAGACTCATCCTCAGTAATAACCCTACAAAGGGTAAAACATGACCTCCCCCTTTTCCTGAAGGGAACAGAGTTGGATTTCAATGTGATGGAAAAAGCAACAGAAACATGGATTCTAGCCCCAGCTCTATTCTCACTCTTTAGTTAGGTAAGCTAAAACAAATCATTTCAATAAATATCAAAAATTCTCAGTCTCCATAACGAGTGGATTGAACAAGATGACCTCTCAGGTGCCACCCAGCCCTTTAATTCTGCAATAGGACCTTCCCCCCCCCTTTAAATGTTGCCTAAGCAAACTCCCTCCCTTGCCAAGTGAGTGCTGAATGAATTCTAGTCTCTTCCACAGAAGCTGCATATTCTGTGGTGAGAGCATGGATTTCCCACATTCCCTCTCTCCTTGCCCTGCTGCTGCACAGCTCAGGCAGAAATGCTAGAAACTGCAATCACTCATTTCATTTGTGTTTATTCAGTGACTAGATCACACAACTGTCATAGACTTCGCTCTAAGGCAAAGCTGAGGATGAGCTTGATGGCTTTCTTCAGAGTTCAACTGCCACTGCTGCAAGCCAAACTCAGTGTACCCTAAAATCTTATCAAGCATGCTACTAATTTACAACAGTTCACTGATTAATAACACAGTGACCATGACCACAGTGCCTCTCTGAAGGCAGTGTGACTGTCCTTGTTCTTTCTGTAACTATTAAATCACAGTTCAGCCTGGTCACATTAGACATAGCCTGCTATATGCTTAATCAATTCAATTTTTCCAGGGCCAAATAGTACCAAGACAGTGGCCGATGGGAGAGTCATTCTTACCCCCCATACAGACCCAGGACTTACCTCCCCAAACGGCTTTTCCTGTAACACTTTTGAAATGACATCATAAAAAGGTTAAATTTCACAAGAGGGAATGTCATAATACAGTTCAGAAAGCTGGATATCCAAAATAATTAAAATACGTTTCAAACACTTGGAAAATTCCTGTTATGAAACACTATAACCCCTAATGAGGCCTAGCAAATTAAAAGGTAAGTTCTTTTGGTACATGAACTTCATCTTGTTTGTCATTGCATTCCCAGCACCTACAATGGTGCCTGGCACATAACAGGTGCTAAAAAAAATGTATCAACGGGGGCGCCTGGGTGGCTCAGTCGTTAAGCGTCTGCCTTCAGCTCAGGCCATGATCCCAGGGTCCTGGGATCGAGCCCCACATCGGGCTCCCTGCTCTGCGGGAAGCCTGCTTCTCCCTCTCCCACCCCCTGCTTGTGTTCCCTCTCTCACTGTCTTTCTCTGTCAAATAAATAAATAAAATCTTTAAAAAAAAAATGTATCAACGATTAAATGAGTGATTAAACACCAGAAAAGTGAGATATTATATGTTATCCATGAGAGTAAAGATATGCAGTATATTGCCTGAGAGTATATTGTATATTGAGCATGCACAGAAATGGTAAAAACATTATCTTTCCAAACACTAATTCACCGTGGCAAACAAATTATAAGCAGGGTGGTAAAAGTACACTCCACCCCAAGTCCAGTGTGCCTATAAGTCAAATTGTGATTTTGTAAGCCTGCATTATTGTGATTCAATATCTCTTTAAAACAAATAATGAGCAAAATGACTCATTTAGAATTTGCAGCAACTTGAAAGGTGACCATGGTTAAATATATTAAAATAATGAAGACAGTTATTGCTACACACCTTTTTGAAGAAATATTTAATTAAAACAATCTAATTGAGGGGTGCCTGGGTTAAGCGTCTGCCTTCGGCTCAGGTCATGATCCCAGGGTCCTGGGATCGAGCCCTTGCAGAGCCCTTGCATCGGGCTCCCAGCTCAGCAGGGAGCCTGCTTCTCCCTCTCCCACTCCCCCTGCTTGTGTTCCCTCTCTCGCTGTGTCACTCTCTGTCAAATAAATAAATAAAATCTTTTTAAAAAAATCTAATTGATTCACACATCTATATAACAGAGGACTATGTCTCTGTGAAAAAAATTCATAGGCATTCTTTAAAAAAAAAAACAAAACTTTCTTTTTATCTCAAACTACCAAATGTTACTGAAATCCTTATTCTCTACAAAAGATTCTCAAAGAACACTGTCATGAAACTGAAAGTTTCCTTCAAGATCATTCAGTACGGGGGCACCTGGGTGGCTCAGTCGTTAAGTGTCTGCCCTCAGCTCAGGTCATGATCCCAGGGTCCTGGGATCGAGCCCCGCATCTAGCCCCGCATCTAGCCCTGCATCGGGCTCCCTGCTCAGCGGGAAGCCTGCTTCTCCCTCTCCCACTCCCACTGCTTGTGTTCCCTCTCTCTCTCTCTCTGTCTCCCTCTGTCAAATAAATAAATAAAATCTTTAAAAAAAAAAAAATCATTCAGTACGAACAGCTACTCATTCTTCTGACCTAAGATGAACTAAAATTAATAGTCAGCATGCCACTGAATCAAATTTGTATTTTTAAGGTGGAATTCTTCCAAACAAAAGATTTCATTTCAGCAAGCTTCTACAATGCATACTAGCAGTTTGCTTAAATGCTCTGCAAAGACTAAAAGCTTAAGCACACGTGGTTAAAAGCTCAACCAGCTGGTGCTCAGCGCCCTAGATGAGAAAGATGGCCACCAAGACCACATTTCGCTCCAGGAATAAATTATGACTCATGTCAGTAATCACCCATTGCTCTAGGCTAGGCATAAGGGGTTCCTCCCAAGACACTGTTGACCCTATGCTTATGAAAGGTTGCAATGAGATGATCATTTGCATCTCAAAGAATAGAAACCATTGTCTTTAAAGTTAATACCATATCTCAACTAAACAGCGTAACTGTTCTCACAACTGCCCAAACAAAAATGCTTAAGAAAAAATATTTATCTCATTTTTTAAAAGTTCCCTGCTAAAACATGTTATTTATAAAAACAAACTGACATTTTAGTGTGAGCAAAATAAAACATGCATGTATCATAAATGTTAAAGCATTTGCTGCTTTAAATCAGGCTTTAGCATTCCGATTAATCGGAAAGAAAGAAGGAAAGAGAGAGGGAAGGAAGGAAGGAAGGAAAGAAGGGAGGAAGGAAGGAAGGAAGGAAAGAAGGGAGGAAGGAAGGGGCGGGCAACCATAGTCAATGCTTATGCCTTAAAGTGTTTATGTGCAGATTTTGCACAAGGTCAGGGTGGACACAAGTTGAGCGTACCATGCAGTTACCAAGAGGTTCAATACTCTGGGCAGAGTAAGTAAGTGGGTAGCAAGTCAAGATGCCTATTATACTGGAACAAGAAATCTATATCCTGCTTAATCTTATTTTATTTTTTTATAAAGATTTTATTTATTTATTCATGAGAGAGAGAGAGAGAGGCAGAGGGAGAAGCAGACTTCCCACAGAGCGGGGAGCCCGATGCGGAACTCGATCCCAGGACTCCAAGACCATGACCTGAGCTGAAGGCAGACGCTTAACCATCTGAGCCACCCAGGCGCCCTTAATCTTACTTTAAACCCATTTCCTTTCCTCTAATGTGGTGAGATCATAGAATTCTGGAGTTGGACGCCACCTTTCAAGATAAACTGATCATCCTCTACTTCATGAACTGAGATCTTGAGAGAGTAAGTGATTTGTCCATACCAGTGGTTGATAGCAGAGAGGGGTCTACAACTCAGAATTAAGGCTCATTAAATGAGCCAGGCTGTTGGTGTCATGGAAAAAGCCCCTTCCCTGCTGGTCTCTCATTTCTACATTTCGGAGTTTTTCTTTCCAACCCACTTCATGGGTGACACTGACTGTTCTACTTCTGTGCATTGCACTGTCCTCCACTATTTCTCACACTTACCTTAATTCCAAAACATAAAGACAGCTCACTGACAACCAACTCTTAAGATAATGTTATCTGGGGACAGTTTAACAACTTCAACAAGACAACTTTTAAAATAAACCGTGCTAAAATTTCCTATAAATTTAAAAAGAAATAGAGAAAGGATTTCTTAAAATTAAATCTTGATCTTACAGAATCCATTCTAGTCCTGTACCCTGACAACTCAGTTATGAACAAAATGCCGAATCAAGTGTGAATAAGGATGAAGACTGCACCAACACATGCAGAGTAACTGGAAATTGTTACGGAAGCCACAGGAGGAAATAAGTATTATTACACGGAAAAAGAAGCGGTCAGGCTCACTTCCTACCCTTAGGAAGGTGCGCAGTCTCGAACCGTCCCCTGCAGTGGCCAGTTCCATCAAGGGACTGAGTGAGGGATTAAGCCCGGGAAGCAAAAGGAGCCCATTCTCTGCGAGGGTCACTGCAGGCCAGGCAGAGGGAAGGGCCCCTGACCCTCCTTTTCCGTAGCCTCCCCACATATACCCGCCCAAGGCCCCCGTCTCCCCCCCCCCCCCCCCCCCCCCCCCGGGGTACCCGAGCCCTCTGACCTGTGAGATAGTTGGTCCACTTATACAGAACCCCCTCCATGCTTCAGAGCCCGGCGCCGCGCATCCTCCTGGCCGGGCGCCGGCCGCGGTGCTGGGTAGGCGCGGAGCCTGGGCAGCCCCTCCCGGCCCGCCCGGGCACTCCCCGGGCAACCCTGCCGGCACCGAGCAGCCCTCAGCCCGTGCGCGCGCCGCCGGGACGTAGCGGCCCTTAGAGGCCGGGGCGGCGGCCGCCGCGTGGAGGTCGGGGGCTGCCAGGCGCGGGCTCAGACATCCCCGGGCGAGCCTCGGCGGCAACAAAATCACGACCGCAACCGGCCTCCGGCTCGCGCTTCCACCACACGGCTGTTCCCTCCCGCGCCCCGGCGCTCCCTCCTCTTAGCCCGCCTTCCTTCCCCCCGGGCTCCCCGTTTGTTTTCATTGACCCCGACGTCGCTTTCACTTCCTGGATGAAAGGGGCCGGCTCGTCCCGAGAAACCCCTCCCCGGCGGCGGGGCAGGAGGAGCGGGCGCGGCCTGCTGCCCCACCGCGGTGCTGGAGGCTGCGGGAGGGGGCTGGCGGCCGCGGCGCACCCTTGGCCTCCCGGCCAGGCCACCTGACTCCGTCTCATCCTCCCTCAGGCCCGCGGCCGGTGGTCCCGGGGCTCCCCACACTTCTCCCCCCGCCCCGGAGAAGCCTGGACCGACCGCGCCGTGGGGCTAAAGCCTCCGAGCCCGGATGGGCGGACTCGGACCCCGCGGTGCACTCGGCCCCCCGCAGCCCCGAGGACTAGCTGGCCGCGCACACGTCCCGCGGGCGACGTAGGCCGCTCAGGTTTTCCTATAGCTAAGCCTCAGGTCCTTCCGGTGGTTGTTTCAAGAACGTAAAAGAACTACCTATTTATGTTTCCTTCCTACCCTCCCCACATTCAGTGGGCCCAAGAAATTACCTCCTAGGAAGATATCTCTGTGTGCCGCTGCGAGTCCTCCGGCAAGGAACCGCGAGGGGCCCCAAGAACAGTCACCACGCTGACAATTAACCTTAGATAGCGACTACTTCATTTAGAATATAAAACATGGAACCAAACTTTGGAATTTATTTTATTCTAGAAATAAGGGCTTTCCCCTAGCTTTTATGATTTTAAGAAATCCTGTTTGGAAATGATCATCTTACATAATGACAATAATTCAGATTTATGAAATGCTGCAGGCTTTAAGCAAAGCAGGCCCAATGCTGCGGTTTTGCTTAGCATAGCCGAGGTAGACGAGGTAGAACGAACTCTCTTCCCAGAACCTAATCCAGGCCTGCGCTGAAGCTTTTCTGATTTGGGTAAAAAGTCTTTGGGTATTCACTGGGAAATCAGGTGAATTGGTGAATGGGTCGAGAGATTGTGTAATAAGTCGAATATAGTTACATGTTAATGATAGAATCCAAGTGATGGCTAGAAGGCCGCGGTGATGGGGTAATAAAATTCAATTTTTCTGTATGTTTGAAAGTTTTTCATACTAAAATATTGGGTGGGGTAAAAGCTGGTTTTGTGTCAAACTTGGTCAAATTCCTGCTGCGCATTAGCTGTGAGATTGGAACAAAAGGCCCAACACTCAAATAACTTCATTTTCTCATCTGCGCACAGCGGATGGTTACCAATCTCGCAGAGCTGGTAAGAGAAGAAACACCGTCAAGTTTTCCCCCAACTCCCACGGGCCCTCAAATCGAGGGCGGCCCCGAGGGGTTGGGGGATAGAAACACAAACCAGCAGCAGGTCCCAAATCGCTGGAGTTGGCTGGTGGGAAACGCCTTTAAAGGGGCGAGGAGCGGCAACACCTCCGTTTACTCGCGACGAGGTGGCCGTCAGATTGTGCGTGGCTTAGCCTGGAACCTCTTAATGCATGCCTCCACCCCGAGAAGGTGCTTTCAAGGACGCCCCAGAAGCAGAATGCTTCCCCCGATGCCCGCCAGTGCCCTAGGGGTCTGAGGAGAAACCTTTTACGCCCAGAAATGACAGCCGCATTCTCTGACTACAACATCCCACCTCCAGGCCGTTTAATTCTTTTGCCGGTTTCATTTTAGGAAACGCGATCATTACCAGCGAACCCTGAGGAAACCTTCTGTAAAATATGCGGATTTAACGAGAAGCGGTGCAAGTGTTCCGTACTGCCTTAACGACTGATGACAGCCATCCAAAGCGCCGGGTACCAGAGGGACAGAACAAAATTCTGTGGCCGAGCGCGCAGCCGGAAGGGGGCGGGGCCATAGGTCGGCCCGCCCCCGGCCCTTTGTGACGTGGAACAATGCCTGCCACGCGTCGGAACTCAGCTGCTTTCGCAGCGTCTGGGCACAACTGACACGCGTGAAGGAACGCCGTGTCATCTGAGGCCAACTTCAGGAATCATGCAGTTTCTCTTAAGATTAATCGTTTTCTTTTATGTATGGGGCATTTTTACTGCTCAGGGACAAAAGGAAGAGGAGAGCACAGAGGAAGTGAAAATCGAAGTTTTGCACCGTCCAGAAAACTGTTCTAAGACAAGCAAGAAGGGAGACCTGCTAAATGCCCATTACGACGGCTTCTTGGCTAAAGACGGTTCGAAATTCTACTGCAGGTAGGAAATGCTGTGAATTGCCCCGGTGTCCGGTTGATGCATGAAATCTAGGCTCCCTCTACCAACCAGAAGCTAGTGGTTGGTTAATTGGTTTGTTCTTGTTATTTAACAGTAAGAGTTGAACCTTTTATTCCTGGGGGGTGGGGAGGGGCATTCCTACTGATACGCAGTAGTTCCCTATTGAACTATTACTTTTTAAATTATTAAAAATGTTGGCTGAAGAGATTGTCGGAAATACACTACATACACACGCACCCCGACCACCGCCACCACCCTTGGGATCCACAGAAGGGTAAGTCATGGTACTGTCTGTAAGGATGTTCTCAGCATTTTTTTTGGCCATTTGTTGGAGTCTCTTTACAGAGGATTAGGTAGGGTAGTTTAAGAGATTTTATCTGGCCTTCAGAAGCATGATATTTACAGACTGAGGGCCACTTTCCAACCGTATCCAAAAACCACGACAATAACTTTCACTGGTGTCTTCTGGGCCCTGTGTTTTCTCATCTCCCCCCTCACCTCACCACTGCCAGCTCTGATTTAATTGAAAGTTTATTACTCAGAGGAAGAATGGCTTTTCTTCATTGGTGCTATTACCCTATAAAGATAGGATTGGGGAAAGTTAGTTCTTTCGATTTGGAAGAAAATAAATAAATTTAATAAGAAAAGGTACAAATTCTAATTATTGTTCAAATGACTTTTTGAGGCTAAACCTGCACTATCATTTTTTAGAACAAACTCAGAAAGATTAAATGAGTTATTTGGACAAGCCATGCAGCTAGTTTGAGGCCGGAGACCCATTAAAAAGGTAACTATTGAATAGTTTTTGCAAGATGGCAATAAAAAAGATAATGACATGACTCCTAATGACTAGCTCTGGGCAAATCATACTTCTTTCTGGCTATTATGAAAGAAGTTTGAGCCAAACATCCCGCTAAGGGGTTCAGAATGAATACTAATAGGGGACAAGAAAGAAGACTTCAATTTTAAATTATAACCTCATGTCCAGATGTATTTTTTTAAGATTATTTATTTATTTACTTGTCATAGAGAGAGATAGAGAGAGCACAAGCAGGGGGAGCTGCAGGCAGAGGGAGAAGCAGGCTCCCCGCTGAGCAAGGAGCCCGATGCAAGGCTTAATCCCAGGACCCTGCAATCATGACCTGAGCAGAAGGCAGAGCTTAACTGACTGAGCCACCCAGGTGTCCTGTCCAGGTTTATTTTAAAGTTCGATTTCATTTTTCTTAAAATCAGCTTACCTAAGTGTTGTTTTTTATTATAGCCGGACACAAAATGAAGGCCACCCCAAATGGTTTGTTCTTGGTGTTGGGCAAGTCATAAAAGGCCTAGACATTGCGATGATGGATATGTGCCCTGGAGAGAAGCGGAAAGTGATTATACCCCCTTCATTTGCATATGGAAAGGAAGGCTATGGTAAGGTGTTTTAATATTGTATCTCTAAGTTATATTTAAAAATAAATCATAGCTTTGGGTATATATCCAAAAGAATTGAAAGCAGGGTCTCAAATATTTGTATACTCATGTTAATAGCAGAACCATTCATGAATAGCCAAGAAAAGGAAATAACCCAGTGTCCATTGACAGATAAGTGGATAAACAACACATATACACATAAAATAGAATATTATTCAGCCTTAAAAAGGAAGGAAATTATTCTACATGCTACAACATAGATGAACCTTGAGTACATTGACTAAGTGCCCAATCACAAAAAAACACTGTATGATTTCATTTGTGTGAGGTATGGGGAATAGTCAAATTCAAAGAAGAGTGGTTGCCAAAGTGCTGGGGAGAGGGTGGAATAGGAGAAGTAGTTTAATGGGTATAGAGTTTCAGCTCTCCAAGATGAAATAGTTCTGGAGATTGGTTGCACAGCAATGTGAATATATTGAACTGTACAATTAGAATGGTTACAGTGGTAAATTTTATGTTACATGTATTTCTCACAATTAAAAATTTTTGAATCACTAAAAACAACCAAATAAAATAAAAAACCACAAAGGAAATAGTTACAGAATCATAGGGCCCGATAAACTAGCTGTATCTAGTCCAGTCCAGCATGGTCCCCACTTTCTACATATAAAGAAAATAAGACATCGTTGGAAGATAGCTCTCTGACCAGATTTCTTTCCCTCATATAGTGGCAGTACTCATAAAGATCCTGTATATTCTATAAGCTCTACCTTAGTCATTTTTATTTGTTTTAGTACATGTTATTTTATTAATTATTACATAAATGTCTATAGTATATACCTGAGGTAAGCAGTACAAAAGTCAAATTCATGAAACTCGGGAAACTGAAACATATGATCTTAGAGTAAAAGGACAGCACTGGAACGTAGTAAAAAGAGCATCTGAATATTAAAAGCTGTCAGGGCGCCTGGGTGGCTCAGTTGGTTAAGCGACTGCCTTCGGCTCAGGTCATGATCCTGGAGTCCCCAGGATGGAGTCCCGCATCAGGCTCCCTGCTCAATGAGGAGTCTCCTTCTCCCTCTGACCCTCCCCCCTCTCATGTGCTGTCTCTCTCTCTCTCATTCTCGTTCTCTCAAATAAATAAATAAAATCTTTTAAAAAAATAAAAATAAAAAGCTCTCAGTCACTAATCCCCAAATTCAGGAGCAGCCTTGAAATATGGAAGAAATGAACTGCTGCTTTCAATATCTTACCTATTTTTAAAATCCTATTGTAAGATCTGAGAACCTAGGTAAAGCAGATAAATGGGGAAAATTTTTGCAACTACTGTGAAGACTCACTAACCAATAATAAAAATGACCTAGCCCTAGAAATAGGCAAGCAGCCCACTAACAAAAAAAATACAAATGACCTTTAAATCTATGGGAATACTTAGTTTCATTAATAATTAAATAAAGGGAAATCAAAACAAAATGAGACACCATTTTCACTCATCAGATTGTCAAAGGCATAAAAGTTAGCACAGGTATAGAAAACCAGCATTCTCATGCATTATTGCTGGGAATGTAAGTCACTTGACCTTTCTAACCATTTCTATCAAGATTTAAAAGCACAGGGGTGCCTGGGTGGCTCAGTCGTTAAGCGTCTGCCTTCAGCTCAAGTCATGATCCCAGGGTCCTGGGATCAAGCCCCACGTTGGGCTCCCTGCTCAGCAGGAAGCCTGCTTCTCCCTCTCCCACTCCCCCTGCTTGTGATCCCTCTCTCGATATGACGCTCTCTGTCAAATAAATAAAATCTTTAAAAAAAAAAAAAAGATTTAAAAGCACATATCCTCTGACCCAGTAGTTCTAGTTACAGGAATGTACATTCAGGTATATATAAAAGAACATTCATTACGGACTTTTATTTGGTGGCAAAAAACTGGAAACTACCTGAGTATCCATCAATAGGGAATTAGTTAAATATGGTATAGCTATACAATGGATTATGGTGCAGCCAATAAAAAGAATGCTATAGAACCATATGTATTAATTTGTTAAAAATAAAGTGGGATGGGGCACCTGGGTGGCTCAGTCGGTTAAGTGTCTGCCTTCTGCTCAGGTCATGATCCCAGGGTCCTGGGATCAAACCCGCATTGGGCTCCATGCTCAGCGGGGAGTCTGCTTCTCCCTCTCCCTCTGCCCCTCCTCACCTCCCCCACCCATGCTCATTCTCTCTCTCTCAAATAAATAAATTAAATCTTTAAAAAAATAAAAATAAAATAAAGTGGGATAGAATGTATTCATGCAAGGAGTATTTATTACGCATCAATGCCAGGCCCTGTTCCAGGCCTTGAGCATAAGCCAATGTACAAAGAAGAAACCATTTCCTATCCTCAAAGATCTTACATGTGAGGGGGAGAATTTCACATATGCATCATGAATCTACACAGATTATATGTGAAAGGATATACAGTCACCTGATGACATTAAGTGTTCCTGAGAAGGAAACCTGAGGGTCAAGAGTAAGGAGATTTCTTCTTACTCTCCAATATTTTGTACTGTTTAAATTTTTTGCCATGTGCATGTATCAATTTTTCCAAAATTAAAAATTTTTTCAATTGCCAAAATTAAAAATGGAGCTGAATAAAGAGGGAAAGTTTTTAAAAGGGGGAAAATGGTCAGCCTGGCAGAGGGATGGTTTTTACTTTGCATTCTCAATTAGGTCTTTGCTCGCTGTTGCTGTGTGAAGACTAGAAAGAATCATTCCCTCCTCATAATATTTAGAATCCTTGCTAACTCCACCTATTTGAAATATTTAGTATATAATTGAAGTCATTAAAGATTAGTTTTCTACGATGAGATACTGTCATTACTCCCAAAATTTCGTTGAATGGCACACTCTCTTTGAGGCTGTTTTGTTAATTCATTAATAGTAGCAATCCCCTCACCTGTTCTTTCCAGCAAGAGCAGGGGATCCCTGCCCCAAACTGGATTGCAGGGAGGTTGGTGGCACAAGGCAGACCCAATCAGACTGAAAACTCCCAAGGAGACAGTTCCAGGTAACTACAGCTTCGTTCTCAATGCTTTTGGCCAGTCATTTGGTCCCATCAAATAGCTTCCATGGAACCATAATTTGTACATCCTATTTTTAGTTGTAGAGGAATCTGGGAGAGGGAGAGAAAAAAAATTGAAGATAAATTAAATTGAATGCAATACTTGCCCAAAAATATTGTCGTAAGTTGAGGCCAATTCCAGGCAAGATGATACAGGCAAAGTTTGCCTTTTAGACTTTTTAATCTCATTTTAACCACATCTCTCATCAATATGTGCTCATCCATTCTATCGGGCCCCCTTTCCCTATAGCAAATGACCACTTAGTTATCCTTTTTGTAAACTAGTTTATGCTTAGCTATGAATGACTACCCAGGCTGCCTAAGCTATTAATAAACCAGAGCGTTGCTGCAGAGAGGTACAAGTTTAACTTTGAAGAAGTTAGTTCGTATTCAGTTTGAGGTGTCCCCAATAAACCTAAAAATGATGAATCTCATTAGTAACACCACCAGCACTTTTGTTTTACACATAAGGAAACTGTGGCCCAACAAAAGTATGTTCTTTGGAACATACTTAATTGCTGGCTTACCTGCATTATAATAGGTGGGATTAGATTACGTAAAAATTGCGGTGGAGCATTACAATAGGTAGGATTAAGTTATGTAAAAATTGCAGTGGAGACCATACATAATGCTTAACAAACCACTTCTTGTCAAATAAGCTTTTTTAAATAAGTTGTTATTGAGACCTAACATGAGCTCTAACTATTTTAGGCAGTACTTGAAGAAGGCTTTCCTCTGTGCAGGACCCTTTCTTCATATGACAGAGCACCCTGCATGTCCTGAAATGCATGTGACTTTTAGTGCTTTAATTAACAGTACAGTGGTATGTATAGATTCTTTACATTAACTCCTACGTCTTTGATCTGCTTCTCTAAATACAAATAATTCTATAGCAAATTCACCTTTTTCTCCTTTTTATGCTCTAATTTCTTTGTAAGACAAAACCTAATTGGCAGTATTTTCTGTATTTACAGTGCAATTATTCAGAAACTTCATATGTACGTGTAATATTTTTTCTTAAGAAATTTGAATTTGTGTTTTGAGGTTGTCTTTATTATCATTAGTTATTTCCCTGTTGTAAGGAGATTGTAACTGGACAGAATAAGAATGGATTTTGTAAAAATGATCATTGAGTTCATCTCTACCTTTTTTTATTCTAAAGTCAGGTAATAGGTGGTTACATAGCTTGGAACTTCATTAGTCATAGGATGCATGAGTAGATTTTTCTATGTCCTGGCTTTGGAGATGACTGATCCAGTTCTCCTTTTGGCTATAACTTTCAAGCTCTTTTCTCTTTGGGTTATATAAATACTTTAGCAAGAATTCTCGACTTTCATTAAAGAAATTACTATTTCCTTTAGAGAACAAGCAGCCATTTTAAAAATAAGCCATAGGGGCATTCGTTCAACAAATATTTGAGCGCCTATAATGGACGAGACTCTGGGAGACTCTGGGCAATATTGGTGACACAAACTAACCCCTGCCTCTTAGCCCATCATTTCTACAGGTTATTTTTATGAAATGGTCATCTGAAATAGCCCAGAGCTTGCTAAGATCATCTGTGACATGATGTCACAGATGAGTGAATGGGTTAACTTTATTCAAGAGGACTGTTCAACTTAATAAAACTTTTTATTGTGATTAGAGATTTTATAAAATTGTTACTGTTATTCTGTCATTGCACTTATTTTTTAATGTCTACAAAGGATTTGAAATACATTGAAACGTATGTTTTATTCATGCTTCCAAATAACTATACAATATCATTTTTTTTTTAAAGATTTTATTTATTTGAGAGAGAGAGAGAGAGAAACAGCATGAGAGGGGAGAAGGTCAGAAGGAGAAGCAGGCTCCCCGCTGAGCCGGGAGCCCGATGTGGGACGCGATCCCAGGACTCCGGGATCACAACCCGAGCTGAAGGCAGTTGCTTAACCAACTGAGCCACCTAGGCGCCCCTACAATATCATTTTTTAAAAGATTACTGATTTACACTTTGAAATTTTTCTGCCCCTGCATTTCTTCTCTGCACTAGCTCTCTTCTGTATAATAATGGGGCATATTAATAAAAATTTCATGAGTTGTATTTATTTTAATTCAATCAGGAAATAATGACCCACGAGGTCCTTAAAACTGATTTGGTTTAAAAACATGGAAAAAAATTTCTTAAAAGTGTTTGGTAAGCAGTTTTTATAAATATGAAATAATATAATCATAATGCTATAATGGCTATTCATGAATAAATATTTGAACATTAACTTCATGTAAGTTAAACTGTTAAAAATTATACCTTTAGCAGAAGGCAAGATTCCACCTGATGCAACATTGATTTTTGAGATTGAACTTTATGCTGTGACCAAAGGACCACGAAGCACTGAAACATTTAAACAGATAGACACGGACAATGACAGGCAACTCTCTAAAACAGAGGTAATTCAAACAAATCCCATGTGTACAGTCTATTTTTTTCATCACAATTTAAATACATCTCTGTTACATCTGTTATTTTTTAGTTCTGCTGAGCATGGGCTGATTACTTTGCTTTTATAGAGCTGGTTACTAAAAAATCTAAGCTCTAAGAAGAAAATGTGCTTTTTCAATATAAAACTTGTAATGAGTCATCCTGTTCAGTTGCCTTTCTCCCTGCCAGAGGGTCATTAAAATACCAAGCTAGGGGCGCCTGGGTGGCTCAGTCGTTAAGCGTCTGTCTTCAGCTCAAGCCATGATCCCAGGGTCCTGGGATCGAGCCCCACATCGGGCTCCCTGCTCAGCAGGGAGTCTGCTTCTCCTTCTCCCATTCCCTCTGCTTGTGTTCCCTCTCTCGCTGTGTCTCTCTCTGTCAAATAAATTAATTAATTTAATTAAATTAAATACCAAGCTAATCTCTACAGGGAGAGATGATCATTGTGGGGATTACATGAGATTAGGAAAAGAGCTAGCAAGAATTTGAATTGTGTGCACTAGAAAGTTGTAAGCAGGAGCCAGGAGTTCACGAACTAGCTTCTGCGTTCCAGTTAGTCTTTTTTTTTTTTTTTTTTAAAGATTGTATTCATTTAGGGGCGCCTGGGTGGCTCAGTCGTTAAGCGTCTGCCTTCAGCTCAGGTCATGATCTGGAGTCCTGGGATCAAGCCCCACATCAGGCTCTCTGCTTGTCGGAAAGCCTGCTTCTCCCTCTCCCACTCCCTCTGCTTGTGTTCCCTCTCTCGCGGTGTCTCTCTCTGTCAAATAAATAAATACAATCTTTAAAAAAAAAAAAAAAGATTGTATTCACTTATTTGTCAGAGAGAGCGAGCACAAGCAGGGGGGGCAGCAGGCAGAGGGAGAGAGAGAAGCAGGCTCCTTGCTGAGCAGGGAGCCTGGTGCAGCACTCGATCCCAGGACCCTGGGATCATAACCTGAGCCCAAGTCAGATGCTTAACCGACTGAGCCACCCAGGCGTCCCTCCAGTTTTTCTTATATATGAATTGAGGGATTAATAAAGATGTCAGAACAGTAATAGTCATCTTCTTCTGTACTTTCTCAGTACCAAGTACTACTATAAGCACATTAGTATGTGAACTCACTTAATCTTTATGACAGTTTATGAGATAGACACTTGTCATTATCTCTATGTTATAGAAGGGGGAAATGATGCCCAGACTAAGTAACTGGCGTAAGGTCACACCACTCTAAGTGGCAAAATCAGACTGCAACCCAGCAGTCTGGCTCTGCTATTTTGCTCTTTCTTTCTTTTCTTTTTTTTTCTAAGATTTATTTATTTATTTTAGAGAGAGGAGGGGCAGAGGGAGAGAGGAACTCAAGCAGACTCTGTGCTGAGCAAGGAGCCTGACACAGGGCTCGATCTCACAACCCTTGGCTAAAACCAAGAGTTGGCTGCTTAACCGACTGCACTAGCCAGGCACCCCTGCTACTTTGCTCTTAACCATGGCCTACCCTGCCTCTTTCGGGGGAGTTTCCAGCATAGATGTTTCAGGGCTAATGTTTGTACTGTTGAAGGCTGGTGCCTTACTTAGTCCCACTGACTATACCCTTTTTGCTTAAATTGAATAACCCAGTTGTCTCGCCTCTTATTTGGAGACAGTTTAACATGCATGACTCTACCACCTAAGGAACAGAAGGTACCTGAGTCATTGATTTCAAGAGACAAGTAAGCCCCCTTTCTCTGTTTCTTTTTCCTCTCCCTCTCCAGTCCTTCCCCCACCCTGATTCTACTTCCTCCTCCAGGATATTAGTAAGGACTTTCCCCTGAAGCTCCTTTGTTGCTCAGCCGTGGAAGAGGGATATGTGAATGAAAAGATCCCCTGTTCCTTAAGAAGAAGGACAATCAGAGGGGTAGCAAACCCATGCCAGTACATACTTTGCGTTGACTCCTCATGAGTTTTAGAGTAAACAGCAGCAGATGAATTCACACAGCACCCAAGAGCTCAGCCAGGGCACATAGACCATTCGTTACCAAATGAACACAAAGAGGCACATTCTGCAGTATGAAGACTCTTCAGTAGGTCTTGTGGGATCTTTAGTTCTTTCTGGAAAATAAAGGTAGAGAAAGTCCAAAACAGTGACCTGCTTAGCAACAGTCTGTCCAGATGTCTTTCAGGTATCAGCTGCATTATCACTAGATGGTAAGCGTGACTTTCACATGCGTGAATGATAATAACTGTCTTTCACTGACATCTATAAACATTACTCTAATCCTCACATCAATACTACCAAAGAGATACTGTTTCCCTCCTTTTACAGATGACAAAATTGAGGTCCAGAGAGGTTAAATTATTTGTCCAAGATCACACAGCAAGTACATGACAAAGCCTAGATTTGAAACATGAACTAAAACTACCTCCCTTCATCATCAGAAAGATTGAGTCAATTTTTTCTTTAGTATAAGGTGAGAGAGAAGAGGAACACAGTATTTTTCTTAAATTATGAAGTAGAAATAGTGTGGAACTCATTGCCAGCAAAATTAAGGTTATGTTCTTACCCGCTGCCTTTTTGTACCTGTCTACTACAGTGTACTCGAAAAGTACGTCCTGAGAGCCAGTAATATTGGTTATGAAAATCTATTTACTTAGAAACTGAGGAATATTTGAGGTTCTTTAAAATTCTTTTCACCTACATAGGATTGCTAAGGCTCAACTGGAAGAAAAAATGTATCTCCCTCAATAGGACTGAAGTCTCACTTGAGAACAGTTGATCTATCCTTCATTAAGATCCACTGATCATTCTAAAATAAAGTCTACTCATGATGGACTGAGTTGGGATACATACTGCTAAAAACCTGTCAGAGTTCAACTTCAGCTTTCAAAAATACTCTTGCCTTTAAAATACCCAGACTTGCTGAACAGCATTTCCAGATTATTGCATATTGCTTTCTTTAGTTATTATATCTATTAGTACTTTCCATTGGAAATAGAATTGAGTCACATATATAATTTAAAAATTTTAGTAGCCACATCTTAAAAAAGCAAAAAGAAACAGGTGAAATGAATTTTAATACTGTTTTGTTGGGCGCCTGGGTGGCTCAGTTGGTTAAGCGACTGCCTTCGGCTCAGGTCATGGTCCTGGAGTCCCGGGATCGAGTCCCACATCGGGCTCCCTGCTCGGCGGGGAGTCTGCTTCTCCCTCTCCCACTCCCCGTTTGTGTTCCCTCTCTCGCTGTGTCTTTCTCTGTCAAATAAATAAATAAAATCTTAAAAAAAAAAAATACTGTTTTGTCTAACTAAATATATCTAAAATATTTCCCTTTCAACATGAAATCAATGTAAAAATTATCGATTATTTTTTATTGTCTTTAAAATTTGTTGTGTGTTTAACCCTTAGAGTAGCATATCTCTGTTTGATCTAGCCATGTGTCAAATGTTTAGTAGTCCCATGTGGCTAGTAGAAATGTCATATTATACAGAGAAAGAATACTTAATACCTGTTCTTTATTTGTTCTTATTATTATAGAGATTGCCATAGTTATGTAGATTTGAAGGAGAGTTATAGAAGCATAGAAAAATTAGGAAAATTAAATTTTATTTCAAAACCTATGGTTGAATTTTATTGATAATACAATATATGCATTAATTTTAGAGATTATAAAAATGCCAATTTGGGTTTTATTCACTATTAGAAATCTTTAAGAATGATTTTCCTGATTTTCCTTTCATAATGTGGACAGTATAGATTATTGGAAAACAGTTTCAACAAAACTCAATTCAGATGTTAATCTTTGAGTATGTACCCCTAACCATCTATAACCTCAGGCGAAGCTAATTTGAAGATGTTTCTTTTCAGAAAAATTGCTTCAAAGGTTAAAGGAATAAAACCTTAAACAGTTTTTAAAAATTTTATATCACTTATTGTAAGTAGCCTTAGAGTTGAGTTTCCTTATGTAAACATTTCCTTAAAGTTACTGAAAATTTACTGTGGTACTTTTTTGTTAAAGACATTATTTTGGCCCTCTAGATAAATCACTACCTGAAAAGGGAATTTGAAAAAGATGACAAGCCACGTGACAAGTCATATCAGAATGCAGTTTTAGAAGATATTTTTAAGAAGAATGATCATGATGGTGATGGCTTCATTTCTTCCAAGGAATACAATGTATATCAACATGATGAACTATAGTATATTTTTATTTCTAAATTGTCTTAACTACTTACTGTACTTTATATATAAAACAAAGTCACTTTTCTAGAACTTGTATTTTGTTTTCTTCCCATGAGAACATATTTTGATCCCCTCAATACGTGTAATTTTGACATAATAAATGTGCGTTATTTTGCAAATTTAACATTCAGGAAAGGTATAATTGTGTTTCCTACTGCTTTATTCTGTGAACACGAATTGCAGCACCATGAAATAGACCTCCATGTCCCAGTGGTCAGTTCTCCCCCTTCAGGAGATAGGAGGACACCTATGTCAAAATTTACAAGTTCTTCCCAGCTCTAACCTTAACAACATGTATAAATATTTAAATATCCAATTTTTAACGTTTGATTGTAAAAATGCCCCATATATTGAAAATATTCATTAGGACCCAGGAATGAACATTTCATTTGTTTATACATTTCATAGCATTACAAAGAGGGATATAAAAATCAGAGGACTAAACAGATTTTCCTTTTGTATGCATATAGGAAAATACTAGTTGTATAGCTCTGTCCCATAGAGAGCCTTAACACAGTCTCTGTACTTTCTGGTACAAGCTCTGGCCTTTGGTCATTATTCCAATGGAGAATGTTTATTTTTTTTTTAAAGATTTTATTTATTTATTTGAGAGAGAGGAAGAGAGCACAAGCTGGGGGAGGGGCAGAGGGAGAGGGAGAAGCAGGCCTCGATCCTAGGACCCTGGGATCATGACCTGAGCCGAAGGCAGACACTTAACAACTGAGCCACCCAGGTGCCCCTTCAATGGAGAATGTTTAAAGGTAATTGATCAGACCAAAGACTTTGTGCCTCTTACATAGCAGACATAATGAAATCATACTGCTCTGAGTCTGTACTCCTTTAGAGATCATTATAAATATGCTACCTCCTCTTCCTTCTTGTAGGCCTTTAGATCTACCATCCCTAACTTTTTGTCTTGATCGTTTTAAGTTAATGCCATGGTATTTCTTAGTTTCCAGTTCCCTTTCTCTATGTACCTCTATCCTATGTCACTTCATTTTACGATATTCTTGTTCTTGATCATGAATGAGCATTACATACTGCTACCCCATCAAATTTTTGAAAATGCGTAGAATTTATTTTACACGTGAGGATATCAAATGAGGATACATCATCTAAAACTAATGATGTAATGTATGGGGATTAACATAAGAATTTAAAAAAATGAGGATACAAACGGGGATATACACTGCAATAACAGTTTTGTGTCATGGTCAAACCATGACATCCAACTTGTTGAGAATAAGAGGTAAGAGATGCTGTAGAAGATCACCCTGGTGTCAAAGAAAGTGCACGTTATTTATTGGACCACGTAAGGTTTTGCCCACTGCATATGTAGAAAGGTATGGTCAAGATTAAATAGCTCTGCTCCAAACAAGTGAGTTCAAACCAAAGCTTTTTCCATTTTCTGAAACTTGCTCTTTCCAAACCATTGTTCAGTGTTCATCTTTTAACCTCTTTAGATACACTGCCAGAAATTCTATTATCTAAAAGTTCAGGGGTAACGCAAAAAACACCAGATTAACAGATATCACATATGCATAGCACAGAGTTTGACACTTCATAAAACCAAAACCTTTGCTATCTTTTCTTTCCTCCTAAGAGTGCTTCATCATGCCTGTACCTAATTTTGTAACTCCTCACTTGCTCAATTGCCAATTCTCGTTCCTTGACTTCCCTCAGGAAAACCTGCTCTGTTGAAATGAACGAAGTTGGTGACTCCATATTATGTTTTGGTTTGGAAACTGCCCCCATTTTCTATATAAAAAAAAGTCACTAGAGCATTTTGCAATCAGTATACTCATATTTGCATTTGACTCATATATTCTTCTCAAAACACAAATACAGTGGAAGAAGATATACATGAAATCATTCCATAATACATTCTGTTCATAATTCTATCCTTTCTGTCCCATTGTTTTCCAAGTGCTTTTAAACTTATGTTTTTAAAAATTATAGATGATGTAAAATGGAGATTGATTCTAAAACTCTAATCACATTTAAATAAATAAAATTTTAATCATTCTACATAACTAATCAGGTATTTCGTAGTTACACGATTGCTTTATGCTTTCATAGGCATATACCTAGTAGTGATTGCTGTCACTACATTTTGAGTTCTAGAATTTTCATTACTTCTGCAATTATTTTAATAAGGGCATGTAATAAATTAATAATTTAGGCTGTTTGTATATGAAAAATTTCAGATGTCTTATAGAGTAGCTGAAAAAGATCTCTCAGACCTGAATATGTTAAATATTTTAAACATATTCAAAGGAGAAAGAATAAAGGTGTCCTAGCTGCCTTAACTTTAAAATGACAGTAATTAGTTTTTATAAAGACAAAACTAGTGAGCATGTGTACATCACACAATGGCATACTGCTATCAGTCACCCTGTGAACTGTGTCCATAAAACCCCACACTGAGCTCAGTGTGCTTTTCATCTGATACCACAATTAAACATTTAGGATTATATTAAATTATTAACACATTTTTCTCATTTTACCGGACCTAGGGCAATGATTAAAGCACCATAAAGTCACCACTTTTAACCTCCTGTCTTTCTTAAATATTAAAATTCAATTAAAGATAAAATTGATATTTAGAAAAATCACTATGTAAAGTTATCTAAAACAATAGCCGAATCCCAAATATAGTTCTAAAGTAACTGGAAGATTTCATGAAGGAACATCTATATTTTGAATTTTGCATTTAAACCTTTTTTCACATAAGTAATATTAATCTTTATGATAATTTATAGGGCAGACTCTATTATCATCTCCACGTTTATAAATGAAGAAAATGATGCCCAGACAGGTAAATTTCTCTTTCTTCTCCCTCTTTAATTTGCCACAATTCATCAAAGCATACCTAGATGATTTTGGAAAGGTGTGTGGCACAGTTGCACCTAAAACACTACATTCACTTTCCATTTTATTTCATCCTCTTGTGCCAAACATCAAAACAAGGAACCGCATGAAGTCTCACATACTTATGCCCATCGACAGAGCACTGAAAGCACCCATAAACCGTCTCCCTTTTAAAGTTCCCCATTCCACAGAGTATGCAAGGTCCTTTTGGAATGTTGTGATTAAGCAAGTTAACTCGGATATGAGTCCCTTCTTTGAGAGAAATATCAGTCATGCTGAGAGGTTTGTCATAGTAGTCAGAAAAAAGATCATCTAAGTACAGCTGTGAACGAGAAATGGCATCCATCACTCTTCTATCTGAAAGCACAAAAACAGAGAAATGTGTTAGAAGTCGCATAAGAAATATAAAACCAACCCGCCTTTATACGTATGTGAATCTAAACCATCAGTCATGAAATGATTTGGCTTTTAAATTTAAATTCCTCCTTAACAGACAAGGAGTACTGATTGGATAAATTCGAGTATTAACCCGAGAAGAAAAGAAACATTTGGAATACTCTTCAACAGACATACTTCTCTCAAATAGAATATTCCTCAGTCTGTAGAGCAGCGCGAATGTTGGGGTTTCTTCCCTCTCAAATCCTCCTTTTGACACTGAAGTGACACAAAGGTCTATAAAAAAAAATTTTTAGATGTTATAACTTGAACAACTCATTTAATTGCTAGTTTTAGTTGTGGCTGATGAACCCTGGTACATGCCATTCACTGTATTTTTTAAGTTAAATTTTATATGTTTTTGGGAAAGCTAATATTCACATGGTACAAAATCCAGACTACAAAAGGGGGATACAGTAACAAGTCTCCAGTCTACCCTGGACCCCAGCCTCAGTTTTCCACCCCAGAAGTGACCACTGTTAAGTTTCTTAAGTATACTTCCAGAAATACTCCATATATTTTACAAGCATAAAAGAATATATATGTGTATGTATGTATGTATGTATGTATGTATACACATAAAATTATTTAGGCTCAAATAGTTATATACTATGCACATTTCTTTAAAATGTCCCCTAGACGTTACTCCATGTCAGGCTCTATATCTCATTCTTCTTAATGGCTTCACAGTATTCCATAGTTATGAATGTACCATTATTGAACTAGTTACTGATAATAGATCTTAAGGTTATTTCCAGTCTTTCATTATCACTAGCTGAATATCCTTATACCCATATCACTTCCCATATGTGTAAGTATATCTGTAGGATAAATTCCCCAAAGCATATGCACATTTTAAATTTTGATAGCTATATCAGTTCTATCAGTTTATACTCCTCCTAACAATCAATATAATTGTAAAAACCTACATCTGAAGTGTCCCAAATAGACTGTAATTAGCATGTTTTGTCATGTTTCTGGACTCCCTATTCTCTCCTCCCATAGAACTACAGAAACAAAAACAGGTCTAAAAATGTTTATAAATTACCATGGCTAGGGGTCTCCCTTGCCTAGTCCTTTGAGGTGGCTGGCCTCCTAATCTTAAAGACCTGTGAAATGTCGAAGTCTAAAGTGAGCTGCACTGAGGTATTATATAAGGTATACAGGTATTCTGTAAGGTATATAAAGACAATTTTACGGTAAGTGTTTATATTGTCAAAGTTATTTTTTAGGGAGAGTTGGGGGGGGAAGCTGGGCCTATGAGAGGTAAAACTGAAAAGAATTTGTCTTTGGCTATCTTAGCTTGGACGCCCTGACACCGACAGGCATCTTAAATATCTACCCACTCCTCTATTTGCCATCATCAAAAACGACCTATTAGAAGATCATCTATTATCTCCCCATGTAAGTCAAGGAATACTTTGTCAGTGGATTGCACTTGAGCTCTTATCTATAATCCTAAGTGGGGTGGTAGGGAGTCTGCAGCTCTCACCAAGAAGCAGAAAAGAGGTAGTGGGTAAATAGGACCAGAGGGTCCTTCCCAGCTACTGGGAAGGCATAAGATTGACAGTGCTGTGAATATCATTCTTCCACAATTACACAGAGAGAGTATGTATGTGCTTGTTTCTCATTAAATTCTCCTTAAAAGTATAATCATTTCAGTGTTGCATGCAAATCATTCACTTACCAAAGGCACCATCCAAGTAAATGAAGAGTTCAAAAACGCTGAAAGCTATGGTTGTGTGTGCTGGAAAAACAATAGCTTTGTCCCTTCCCTTGGGATTCTGTTCATCCGTAAAATGAAACTATAGTAAATAAGTAAATAACATTATTAAGGAGGATAACACATAAGGATAGCTTTTTAGAGAAACAAAACATCTCATACAATCTTACTATTAAGACAAAAACCAATTACCCCATTGAATTTAACCAAGTCCAAATGGTCCAGTGGGGTCTCACGATCTAGGGACGACCACGCACCACCACCTTCTCACTAACATTGGGACTAGGGCCAATGATTAGTGCAACCGCAACAGTAATGTTGACATAGACACCTTTTCTTTCAACCACAAACCAACTATTTAAGTGCTACAGTTGTTTTCAGCCTACTCTGTCAATTGTTCTAAAGCCCCTGGAGTTTTCAGCAGCTTTCCAAAGCTTTCCATCAACTTCTTTACCAAAAAAATCTCCAACAATTAAATAAGTGTTTCAGTTTGTGCCCCCAGAATGGTCCAGTGTTACACAACTCACCGGACAGCTAAATGTAGCCACTGAACAGAACTTTTATTTGCAAAGATTCCTGAAGTTTTTCATTGAACTCTTTCTAACAACTGATTTTAATAAGACCAATCGAGTCATTATTATGTGTCATTACTATATGAATGACAAAGACAAATAATGCTAAGCTGAGAACTAAACACAAATAACTTCCAAGAGTGTTTTTTAAGGTATTTAACATTGAATGAAGCATGTTTGTTTAATTTTAGAAAAATTAAAATAATATAAAATCAACTTTTAAAAATTCAAGTATAAAATACATCACTTAAAAAGAAAATCAAGAATTCAACATAAGCATTCAACTTGTATTCTTTTTTTTTTTAAAGATTTTATTTATTTATTTGACAGAGAGAGAGAGACCGCGAGAGAGGGAACACAAGCAGGGGGAGTGGGAGAGGGAGAAGCAGGCTTCCCTCAGGGCAGGGAGCCCCATGCGGGGCTCAATCCCAGGACCCTGGGATCACGACCAGAGCCTAAGGCAGACGCTTAAGGACTAAGACACCCAGGCGCTCCTCAACTTTTATTCTTAAAACATCATTTAAATAATCATAGGAGGGACTCCAGTATACATTATTTCATAAGGATTAATGTTTTGTTTGTATTATAATACACATTTAGAATCGAAGTTTTCTTGGATTTTTTAAAAATTCTAAAACAAAACTATCACTGTGCAAAATCCTATATACACTTGTAGCTCTTTAATCTCAACATTTGACAAAATACACACATCTCTTTAGAAATTGAGTACTTTTTAAAAAAATTCCCATTGCACATTTTTAGCAAGAGAAACCTAATGAGGGGCGCCTGGGTGGCTCAGTTGGTTGAGCGACTGCCTTCAGCTCAGGTCATGAGCCCAGGGTCCTGGTATCGAGCCCCACATCGGGCTCTGTGCTCAGGGGGAAGCCTGCTTCTCCCTCTCCCACTCCCCCTGCTTGTGTTCCCTCTCTTGCTGTGTCTCTCAATGTCAAATAAATAAAATCTTGGAAAAAAAAAAAAAAGAGAGAAACCTAATGAGTGTGGTTTACCCGCATGGCTTCCCCGCGAATTCCAGCATGCACAGACAGTGAGCACTGTCGTGTAGTTCGAATGCTTTCCATGACCACACACAATACTGCCTTTCTGCTGCTCCTTGTCTGACGTATCAAGCTGTGGTCAAAATTAATTTTTCTAGAATAAAGAATAGAGATAGTCACAAGAATCTGTCACATCTAATTACATATAATCGAGTACATTTCTTTTTTTTTTTTTTTTAAGATTTTATTTATTTACGACAGAGAGAGACACAGCGAGAGAGGGAACATAAGCGGGGGGGAGAGGGAGAGGGAGAAGCAGGCTTCCAGCTGAGCAGGGAGACCGATGGAGGGCTCGACCCAGGACCCTGGGATCATGACCTGAGCCGAAGGCAGACGCTTAACGACTGAGCCACCCAGGTGCCCCAATCGAGTACATTTCTTGCTGTCATGTGTTACTCATTCATGGTCCACCTTAACTAAAAGTAAATCAAGGCAGGTCTAATACAAATCAGAAAATATGCTCAATAGCTACTAGTAATCTGCCTCTCCTTTCACTTTTCTTAAAACATGCTTATTATAGGAGTCTGTCGGAAGAGATTCCCTTAGTATATTTGTTGCAAGCAGATTAGTGTATTCCTTTTTTTTTTTAAGGACTTATTTATTTATTTATTTATTTATTTATTTATTTTTAAAGATTTTATTTATTTGACAGAGAGATAGCGAGAGCAGGAACACAAGCAGGGGGAGTGGGAGAGGGAGAAGCAGGCTTCCTGCCGAGCAGGGAGCCCGATGTGGGACTCGATCCCAGGACCCTGGGATCATGACCTGAGCCGAAGGCAGACGCTTAACGACTGAGCCACCCAGGCGCCCCAGGACTTATTTATTTTTATTAGAGAGAGCGTGCAAGCAGAGGGAGGGGCAGAGGGAGAGGGAGAGAGAGAATCCTCAAGCAGACTCCCTACCAAGCACAGAGCCAGACACAGGGCTCAATTCCAGGACCCTGAGATCATGACCTGAGCTGAAATCAAGAGTCGGCTGCTTAACCGACTGAGCCACCCAGGCACCCCAGTGTATTCTTTTAATCTAATAATTTAGCAAATGGGTACAGGACCAAAGCAATTTTGTGGAAAAATGAAAAATTCTGTGTACACCAAGTGATTCTGGATATCTACCCATATCTAAAGTCTGGATGTATTGCTAATTTGTAGTTTTTCCAACAAATAAAACAAATAAATTATCCTGAATGCTTTCAGCATTCTTTATAACAAAGTTTATACAATTAAAATATTTAATGAAAACACTGAAGCATATTAAGTATTATTCTACTGACCGTGTAGTAATTTCCTTGAGTAACGTTGATACTTCCACTTCATGTTTGGTCACCACACCAAATGAAGCTTTAACTGCAACAGAATCTGATCCAGTGACGTTAATCCCAACATCATTCACAATATGGTTGCCTCGTCTTCCATAGAAGGAAACATCTGATTCATCTTCATAATTCAGTAACTGATAAGATGAAATACCTTTATGGAAAGGAAATCAATATTTTTAAATGTCTTGATTTCATCTAACATAGATTATATATAGTAATGCATTAATTTAGTATTTAAGACTCCCTTACATAAATGTTGAGAAAGGTGACATCTCAAGCCAAGATTTAAAATAGCAACTCATTTAAATTAAAAAACAATAAATATATTTACATAAATTATGGCTTTATTGTTAAAACATGTAAACATTTTTTTTGAAGATTTTATTTATTTATTTGACAGAGAGAGAGAGAGTGCGTGCAAAAGCAGGGGGGGCAGCAGAGGGAGAAGGTGAAGCAGGCTCCCCGTTGAGCAGGAAGCCTGACATGGGGCTCTATCCAGGGACCCTGGGATCATGACCTGAGCCGAAGGCAACGCTTAACCAACTAAGCCACCCAGGTGCCCCAAAACATGTAAACATCTTAAAACATGTAAAATATCACTCCTGCTAGAAAATGAACTTTTTTTAAAAAAATTAATTTTTTTATTTGAGTGTAGTTAACACACAATGTTACATGAGTTTCAGGTATACAGCATAGTGATTCAACAAATTTATGCGTTATGCCATACTTACCACAAATGTAGCTACCATCTGTCACCATATAATACTATTAAAATATTAACGAAAAAAAATTTTTTTAATTAAAAAAAATAAAATAGCAACTCAATTAATTTAACAACAACCAAAAGATAGAGTACTTAAAAGAGAACTCAAGTTCTTTGTTCCACCAAAAGAACTCTGTAAGCTGTAAGATCCACTGAGTGGTTGAAAGAAAATCAGTGTTTACAACAAATAATTTGTCAAAATGTCAATTCATTTTCTAATCTAGCCTGTAAAATACATTTCAGTTTACCAACTACAATAACTGAATCATAAGAAATAAATGTAAATTACTTTCATCTCATTTGACCCTGTAAAGTAGGTAAGACTAAGTAATACCCCACTTTATAGATGACAAAATATATTATTTTGTCATATTCTAAGTTGATTCAGTTAGAACAGTCTATAAAGTATTTGAAATAAAATTATACAATAAATTTCACAAAATAGGTTGGAAAATTATTCAACCAATAAGAGATTTGATACTACATAAATTTAGATATTATTAATCTTAACATTAATACTACTATCATAAGAAAAGTTGCTTTTATAAATGTGCAAATATTACAAATATTAGTATATACAACCGATGTTTAGATTGTCAGTAATACAACTGAATGAGTCGTCACTCCCAAACAGATATTTAAACTTACCAGCTGAAATTTCTCTGTCTCCTAGAAGAATATCTTTCAGTGTAAAAGGTGTTGAGGTAAATTTATATCTAGGAAAGAGAAAGCATCGCTTCTTTTTTACCACCAGACTTAGAGGTTGGTATTTGTCAGCCTCACTGAGGCTTGGAACAGGGACTAATCTCCCTCCATCTCCAACTTGCTTGACAAAGCTCTTGGTAGCAGCCGCAAACATATTAATATGGTATCAAGACATCATCAATTGCAACCCTCAGATAACAATCCATACTTTCAAAGAAAACCAGGCACAAACCTAAGACTTACTTGATTTTAAATATAATTGAACACACTAAAAATACAACGCATGGTTTCACCAAGTAGCTTACCAGTGTACAATTCACAACACTGTCTCTCCTGGTGTGCTCAAGTAATGAATTATAGATCAACGGTGTTAAATGATACCCTGAGAGCAAGTCAATTTGGAATTGCAGTCTATAAGCACTAAAACATATGCAGAAAACTACTGAGCTTAAAATACTACCAATGTCCTTGATGAGGGTTACTGTTGATAGTAGTTTGTCAGTTTTGAGGAAACCTATAGTCCTATGGGAACAATGCAGTTTAGGCACTAACATTAGCCCTGGCTCCCATCTACAGTGGACCTTGTCCAAAGGGAATTCCTTCACAACTTCACCATGCCAATTGTGACAACAGTGAAGTGCTATTTTGAATCCTTAGAGTATACAGTTCATTCATTTTCCTTATATGCTACAAAACCAAGTGATTAATATAAAATATAAATTCACAGAATATAGAGAAGCAGTTGCACGCAGATTTTTATGAAATAACAAATGAAAGCCATATTACATACATAAATGCAGAAATAACTATATAATACTCACATATATAAATATAAACTATGATTTAGGGGTTTCTTACTCTGTAGCTGGCACATAGACAACTCTTTGAAATAGTGCATTTATTTTGTTTCATCATTATTACCTCAGTTACTCAACCTTTAAAGAGAGCTATATCACGTTTGGGCTTGTTTTTAAGATATCGGGGCAAAAAATAAATTTTAGAAACAAATCTGAGTGCTGAAATATTGTACTGCCATAGTTATGTGGATGTTAATATGTTTTGAAAAAGTGGCTATGTGAACTTACAGTAAGATACTCATTAAAACATAATAGTAGGTAGTAATCGCGATACATACATATACAGAGGGGGTGGTAGGAGGAAGACAGAATAGGCTAATTGAAGCCTCAAATAATATAAATCAATTTGATTAGATTCAGGATTCAGCTGTTTTCATTTGTTTGCCAGTATCCAAGGCTCTCGTGTAATCAAGAAAACCCCAAAAACCAAAAAAAGTTTTTAATAACGTCCCTTTGTGTGAACAGCACTGTGCAATCTTCCACAACACAGAGAAAGCACAGGGAGTCATTTCTGTAAATGGCTAACAAACCCCTAGGCGACACATCTACCGTCGCTGTCTGATCCCCACCTAAGGTGGTGCATCCCAGACAAACGCAATTACGACTAACAAGGCAGGTGTACAGAAACAGCATTTAATTGGATCCCACAGAAAAGCCTTCGTTACACCTAACAGGCCCTGCTCAGATCCGCCGGCCCAGCGTTCGTCTCGCGACCAAAGCCTAGAGACAATGGAAACCACCCGGCGGCAGAGGTGGGGGGGGGGTGTCCCCGGACATCCCTGCGAGCTCCTCAAAGCAGGGCGCAGACCGGGAGAGCCCACTGCAGCCCCCCAAGGCGGATATACAGCGAGTCCCAAGCTTCGGGGCCAGGTCCAGGGACGTTCCGTAGCAATTTTGCATTTAGAATCCTGAAATCTTTTAAAGTGACGCAGCCCCGATCCCTAACCTCCCTCAGCTCCACCACCGAAAAAGAAGCTGAGCCTCAGGCCTCACACACTGTGAGGTTTGCCTCCCAACAAGCCGCCTCTCCGGGCCGGAAACCGCCTCCTTTTAAGGACACAGAACTTGCGGCCACGCCAAGGCCGTGGTGGGTGGGTAAGCGCTGGGAATCCGCCGGGCTAAGGCTGGGAAACGGCGGGAGCCAGAGGAGCCGGGACTGGGAAAGGGGCGGAGTCTGGAAAGCAGGGGCGGGGCCGGGCGCCCAGGAGACAGGAGAGCCGGTAGGCGGGGCCCGGCTTGGAGTATGGCCCGCAGCCCGGGCAGCGAGGGGGCGTGGCCGGCACTGCTGCACCGAGACTCCGCCTCCGCCCGTCCCCTTCGCAAGAGGGACGCAAGCCGGGAGGAAAGGGGGAGTTGAGGAGGCGGCGGCGGCGCTGGAGCGCTCCTCTTGGGGACCGGCCGACCCGGGGAGCGAGGACATCGCTCCACACCACTCTTCCGCCTGCCGCCAAGCCGTCCCTTCCCGCTATGTCCCAGAGCAGGCATCGCGCCGCAGCCCCGCCGCTGGAGCGCGAGGACAGCGGGACCTTCAGGTCAGCGCCCGAATAGTCGGGGCCGAGCCCGGGAGGGCCGGGAGCGGTGGGCACGAGAGGCGGGGCTGAGGAGCCCGCTTTCCAGCGGCATTCTGGGTAAAACCCCTTCTCGTTGCTCTCGCCCCCGCGGCTGCGGGCGGACCCGGGGGCACTCGGCTCCGCCCTCTCGGTCGCGCGCGGGCTGGGGTCTGCGGCCTGGCCCCGCCCCTCTTGCGGCCTCGGGCTGCGCGCGGGGTGGGCGGAGGTGGCGCGCCGCCGCTACCCGGGAGAGGGGTTAATGTGGGCTTGGTCCTGAGAAACCACAGGGAATGACTCCTACCCGCTTTGAAGTTATCTCCCGAAAGCCCTCTTTCACCCTGCCGGTTGCCCGCCGCAGCGGGGCCGGGAGACTGGGGCGCTTCGCCATCTCTGGCGCTGGCCGCAGGGGAGATTCGGCGCCTCCCGCATCAGTGTTGGTGGCAGTCAAAACTAGCCTCTGTATGCTTCTGCTTCCCTCCCCGCTTTGGCATGCAAAGCACACCTTTTTCTGGTTTTTGCAGTTTGGGGAAGATGATTACAGCTAAGCCAGGGAAAACACCAATTCAGGTATTACACGAATACGGCATGAAGACCAAGAACATCCCGGTTTATGAATGTGAAAGATCGGATGTGCAAATACACGTACCCACTTTCACCTTCAGAGTAACCGTTGGTGACATAACCTGCACAGGTCTGTATGCACAGTTAACCCCATGATCATGTGGGTTGGCCGGCGAGCCTTGGTATTGCTTTTCAGTTCGGAAAAGTGACCTTTTTACCAGGGACAGCTGTAAGGAGCAGGCTCTTGAAACTAGAGACCTCTCATCTCAGGTCATGGGGACTTTCCAACTTCATCTGATTCTCTCCCTAATTTTCTCTTCTCCAGATACCAAGAGAAGCTCAGAAACATCCCCTAGGATCCTCCTAGGGTTCTTTTAAGAATTAGGGAGAAGCAGGAAAGGTTCTTGGAGCGACCATAGCTGGATCAGTAGGTGCTGACAAGTTTTATAGTGTCATAGAGTATGGACGATGCCAGGAGCCATGAGCCCAGAATTTTCTGAGCCTCTCCCCTCTTTGTATGGACTCACCTGGCACTTTGGGCCCATTGTACCACACTTGATTCTGTATCCAAGCAAAATGAGGAAGGCGGCACAAATACCGTATTTCATAGCACCGTCTAGTTCCTGACACTGTACCAGTTTTAGTAAGATGTCATCTCCTTTTTTATATGTGAGGAAACAGGTTCAGAGAAATTATCAGTTAACATGCCCAAAGTCACATAGCAATGAAGTTTCAGAGTTCAGACTCCCCTTATGGTCTGTGAACTTGAACAAATGATAACTAAAGTTGCCATTTGTAAATGTAGGCATTTTGTTTCTTATGTATCTATTTAATTGCAAACAAAAAATAATACTAAATTTAAATCGGAAGAATGCCAAGAAAACAATTCAACGGGAAGGTTGGAGTTGCACCATCTGGTAATCTAAAGGCATCAATCGTTTAGGTCCCTGAAAATCTGGAGTCCACTATTTTCTTTGAAACGACTTTAAGAAAATGTTGAGACTTTTTTATCTAGATGAGGCAGGTGGATTGTAGGTGCTAGCTGGAAGTCTCCTCACAGTGAACCACGGGATCTTTGCATTACTCCTTTAGCAGGTCTATTTTTAAATTTTCAGTGAAAATTTAAGAAAAGAAATAGTCCTTTTCCCTTCAATATGTCTTGGGCCAGGGATTAACAACCTATGGCCACTAACCATTCTGCTTGGGCCCCTGCTCTCCTCACACTGCCCCGTCTTCCTGTGCAAGTTTATGTGCCTCCACAGCTTCAAGTGCTATCTAAAGGCCAAATATTCTGAAATCTCTGTCTTCATTCAGCCCAGGTCCGGTTATGGAACGGTCTATCAACCTGTGCTTACTGGGCATCTTCACTTGGATGACCCAAAGGCACCTCAGTCTCTCATTGTCCCAGACTGACTCCATCTCTCTTCCCTCAAGTCTGTTCCCTCTGCATTCCCTAGCTCACTAAAGGCACCACCATCACCTATTGGCTCACACTAGAAAGTTGGGTTTCATTTTCCTGACTCCTCCTTCTCCCTCTGCCTCTTGCCCACTCTTCCACCAAGTCTTACTTCTTAAGCAGCTCTGGCATCTGCCTGCTTCCCTTGTCTCCCCACTGCTGTTGTCTGGGCCACCGATGTCTCGCACTTGGACCGCAGCTGTCATCTCGCTGCTGCTTTCTCAGCCTCTAGTCTCGGGCTGTCCATTCCCCGGATGACCCTGGCATTCAGATCTGTTCGTGTGCTTCTTGCTCTTCAAATCCGTTCGGTGGTTTGCCCATCACCCTCTGGTTGAATACAGATTTCTTGATCTGACTTAACGGCCATGCTTCTCGAAACGTGATCAGCAGCAGCATTACTATCACCTGGGCACTTGATGCAAACCCTCTGGAATATCAGGCCCCATGCCAGACCTGCAGGACTAGAATATGCATTTTAACAAAATTCCCAGGCAATTCCTGTGCACATTAAAGTTTGAGAAGCACAAATTTAGAAGACTGTTCTTAGACCTCTCTCCCTACCCTCCCAATCCTGTAGCCTTTTATCGTTTCCTTAAGCTCCTACCTCCCCAGCTCCTTGGGGCTCTTGAGAGCAGCGTGCTGGGTGTTGCCTCTGAGCCCTGGCAAGGGCTCTTTTCTTTGCCTAGAATGCTCTTCTTAACCCCCAGCTCTCTTCATCTTACTAGCTTTTACTAGTCTTTTATGTCTTCATTCAGTTATCTCTTCCTTCCTGAAACCTTTCTGAATCCTTACCAAGAGGAGGGGAGCTGCCCCTTTCGTGTGCTTCCCCTCCAGCCTGCGCTTAGGCTGGTTCTAACACATGCGACTGTATTTCAGATGCCTCTTTACAGACAAAATCCTGCACTAGGCTGTGTACTCTTTAAGGGCAGGGATTCTGTTTCATACTCCCCAGTGTCCCTAAATCCCTAGGTTAGTGGATAAAGGTGTATGGTTTGTATGTCCTGACATTTGAGGGTTACAGTTGAAATTTATTCCATTATCCTGTTCCTTTCCTCCACACCAGAGAAGTGGATATCAGCACTCTGGTACCACTTTTGAAAGGTTCTCAGCACCTAGCTTGAACTCAGAAAGCAAAAGATTGAATTTACCATTTAACAGGTGTGATGGCTTACTGAAATTAGGCTGCAGTTTCAGTGATGAGTCAGGCCTGTCCCCTGCCACCCTGTTAGCTACTTAGGTAAGGGATATAGATTGTATGGAAGACACATAACATCATCTCTCACGCTCCCTATATAAACCTTCTCCCACTGTACCCAACATGTAGCCAGGACTGCTTAGCCAAACAGAGGGGATTAATGCAGTATAGGATGGACTATTGGAATAAAATTGTGCACATTTTGCTGTCAAACAGTGTTGATATAAGTGGCTCCCTTAGAGGAGACTTCTTGCTATAGCATTCATTTCCTCTCTCTCTAGGAATAAGGAAGAGTGAAATACTAAGTTGCATTTTTTTTTTCAGAAAGTATGACATGGTCTACTTTATTACCATTTTATGTAATAAATATACACAAGGATTTTTAATAATAGGTATACATAGAATTAGATACATAAAACTTAAAATTATGGGTTTTTAATTTATGTATTTCATGGGAATATTTTGTTACAGTATATAGTATATATTTTTATTAACTTTATGTGTGTGTATATATATATATAAACTGTAGTGACTTTGTATTATGCAAATGTCTACGCAAGCCTCACATTTTCACAACACATAAGACATTTCTTTTTTTACCTTAATTCAGGTGAAGGTACAAGTAAGAAGCTGGCGAAACATAGAGCTGCAGAGGCTGCCATAAACATTTTGAAAGCCAATGCAAGTATTTGGTGAGCTAAATTTCTTTGTATTCTGCAGCTCAAAAATATCATGGCTGAGGTAAGATTGAAAGTTTGAACATGCTCACAAAAGCAACAAAGTGAACAGTTGTTACTACCTAGCTCTAAAATTTTATTTCCTTGTGAAAACCTGTCATCCATTAAAGACAGCTTTATCCTTAAGAAATTCATTCCAGCAATTAACTGTTAAATGAAAGCTCTCAGGAACTAGGCTTTTTTTCCCCCCTCAGTGGGATGCAACAGTAGAAAACCCCAGTTTTTCTGGCAAATATCTTCCTGTGTTAAGAGTGTAATAATTTCTACACTACATAAAATAAGTTATGAAGTGGAAAAAGATCAGTGGAAAATACTCTTCGGAAGATTCTAATTTGGAAGGAGACGAGATTTCCTTTATTATAGAATGTATACCAAATACAAGATGTTAAGTGGGATGTTAAGTCTTGATGGGATTTTTCCAAAATAAATTGGTTGTCACTTTAGGTGCTTTTGGAGAGTATTGGTCCTGGAGCATCTCATGTATCCTAGAGTGATGTCCTTTGGTTTCTAATGGACACACTGGAGCATGCTGAGCCTTTAAGTTCTCCTCTTCCCTGCACTCAGTTAGTCCTCAAGTACAGTCTGGTGTACCTGCTCAGAGTGGACAGCAGAGGCCCGGGGGCATTTAGGAGAGGTTTTTCTCCAGCTTCAAAACTTCTGGTCTAGCACGTACTTAGGTTCTCATGCAGTGCTCCTCCCCTTTCTAAGCCCTTCCAAACCATTCGAGTAGTTTAGAATGAAGCACTGACAAGCTTTGAATCTCACAAAATGGTGCTTGATTCCCTGGGATCCTACATTATAGCTGATTTATGCTGGCTTTGTAGACATGCCAAAGGGCATGGCAGGTATTGGATTCTCCCCTCGCTGGTGATGACCAGGCTATTTCTGTGCAGCCCAAAGGTCAACCCAAAGGGTTGAGTGTATTTGTAGAAATGAGCATACGGAGTGTCCTTTCTGCACATGGGCACTTCACTTTGTCAGCAAAAAAGGCTAACAGACTTTACTATATATTTGTGCTTCTTGACAGATAAGATGGGAATTACTAAGCTGTAATCAGGTCTAAAGTGGCCTGATTTAATACAGAGGCTTTCTCATTTCTCCATCACAATTATTTGGGTAGCTTCGGCGTGCAGCATTGTAAGTGAATATTCCTATCTCATCAGCCTCCGTAAAGCTTCACATTCTGGCAGGTGGAAAAGCAACCTGAGGAAGTGGCAATAACTGAACCTTTTTGGTCATGGAAGAAATGACTCTTCAGTCGCCTAGGTGGTAGTAACCTTGAACGTAGCTTTACTCAGTGCTAGACACTCATCACCTAACTAATGAGTAATTTCAAACTAGTTAGGAGACATTGTTCTCTTTTTCCCTAATCATAGACGCCACATTGCATGTAAATCTTAGGAGGATTATTCTAGTTTAGAGCAGATGGTAGATCAGACAGATTTGTCTTCCATAGTTAGAGTGAAAAAACAACTTTATAATCTGTATCATTCCCATTACCGGGCTAAATTTCCTAATTATTAGGCTTCCCTTTTTGTGTGGTTGTAACAGTAGTATGCTTTATTTAAATACATTTTTATTGAGCACCTATTATATGCACAGTCCTGTAAGGCTTATGGAGGTAAGTAATACATAGGCTCTGTCATCAAAAGGATTTTACATCTGAATGCAGGAGCGGTGTGATGAGGGATGGACAAATTACATGTATTTGTAAGAGTATATAACTTACGGTAAAATAATTTGCTTAAGAAAGGGTCAACCTAAATGTTAATAATGGTTCAAAGGAGGGAGAAGTTATGTTCCATTAGCGTAACAGGATAGGTTTCTTAGAGAAAGTGGCATATGAGCTAGACCTTGGACAGGGGATAGGTCACATTCTCATAGAAGAGGTGGGGTAGAAGGCTATTCTGTGGAGAACAGCAGAGGCATAGAGGATTAAATAAGAAATGCTTGTCATTTATTTAATAGTTTGGGGAAAATTATTTTGTTTTATAACATTTAAAAAAAATGTTTAGCTTTGCAGTTCCTGACCCCTTAATGCCTGACCCTTCTAAGCAACCAAAGAACCAGCTTAACCCTATTGGTTCATTACAGGTAAGTCACACGGTTTTTCCTTACATAACATTATGTCTATTGAAGAAAGATGTCATAAATTGATAATATGATAAGGGCTGAAACAAGGAATAAATATTTTAAAGATAAGATGGTATAATATTTTGTTTTCCCAGTTATGATCATTAGCTATTACAGCACTAACTTGAAATTATTTTCCTGTTTATTTACGTTTTGGATTTTCTTCCATATACAGTATCTGCCTTTGGTTTGTGGAATTCTCATTTGAGATCAACAGGACCCCAGTGCACATGGGTAGAGTGTTTTATACTTTAAGAATATGTCTTGCCACTCTTGTGACAAACCTCTTTCTACTTCTGTTGACACAGAAGATTTTATAAAGAACCCAAATCGGGTAACCTACCTCAAGAAAGGGGAAGTAGTCTATTTGCTTATTCTACAAAAAAAAAAAAAATCAGCTTTGAATTTCTGCATGCAGAATATCCTTCTTGTGGATTATCCATGTGCTCTGTTGGACAGCTCCCCTCCCCGTTCTCCAGCCCGTCCTTTGGTCCCTTTCTTGCTGTCTTTTTCTTGAGTTTTCTTCCCGTGATCTTTCCTCAGCTTTGTCCAAGTCTGTTAGCCGCCTTCGCTCATGTGCTCTTGTTCCAGTGCAGTAGTTAGCCAGCTGTGGGCAGGAAGTCTGCAATTAAGGCAGAGGCTTTTGGAACTGATGACCGTTGAGACCCATAGATGTTCCCCAAGAGGGCCATAGTAGCTCCTCTTTCTCTTTGAGCTCTTTGATATTTGCTCACTATGGCTTAATGGAAGAACACCATTCCTATCCTAGCAGTAAGCTGCTTCAGTTTTGGTATTGTGGGCTTGCAAGATATAAAATGCAGGAATATTTATGGGGAATATAAGGCCTTCCCCCATTTTTCCATTGCAGAAGATCATTATTCTTTTCAAACATATAAATGGAAGTGGGATCAAAATCATGAAAGGATGTCATTTATGTGATTGAGCCATTGCATAGTAAAAATTACTACTAAAGCCTCATCTCGATTTTCTAGGAGTTGGCTATTCATCATGGCTGGAGACTTCCTGAATATACCCTTTCCCAAGAGGGAGGACCTGCACATAAGAGAGAATATACCACAATTTGTAGGCTAGAGTCATTTATGGAAACTGGTAGTTATTTCTTTTTACTCTCATACAACTGAAGACATTTGAAATATTTTCAGATGATGAATGACCATAGAAAGTTCTGTTGTGATTTCCTTTCAAATATTTCTGGGGAGAAAAATTGATATACTCCTATTCTACTGTCTCTTTCTGCAGTTGAATTTAAGTATAAGTATTTGGCTTAAGAATACTTATGCTTCTTAATTCGATATTTTTAAAAATCATGGAAAAGCCTGTTAACGGAAAGAAGTAAATAATTGACTTTACATAGCCTGCATTGATGTGTTAGTGACTTAAAAATCATTTTAGAGGGACGCCTGGGTGGCTCAGTCCTTAAGCGTCTGCCTTCGGCTCAGGTCATGATCCCAGGGTCCTGGGATCGAGCCCCGCATCGGACTCCTTGCTCTGCAGGAGGCCTGCTTCTCCCTCTCCCATTCCCCCTGCTTGTGTTCCCTCTCTCGCTGTGTCTCTCTCTGTCAAATAAATAAGATCTTTAAAAAAAAATCATTTTATAAAAAAGCAGTAAATCTCTTGGAAGTTTCAACAGCTGTTCTAGAAGATTGGAGGACTAGAGGAAGATCACATTTGAAAACAAGATATAAGAGACTAGGAAGCAAAAAAATAGCATGAGATAAAAATAAAGTAGAAATTTTCCCTTTGAATGATAGCAACTTCCATGTTGTAAGGGCCAGAAACGATGGGGAAAAAGTCCCTTAATAGAGTACTAAGTGAGGGTCCCTATTGTAATTTCTCTATCATGTTTCTATCATTCTTAAAATGGCACTTAAAATGGTTAGATACCTGTTTCAAGTAATAAGCGACCGTTCGCCCTGAGAGGCAGTGCGGGCCAATGCAGAAAGCACTGGACTGGAAGTAGGAACCCCAGCTTCCATTCTTTTTTTAAAGATTTTATTTATTTATTTGAGAGAGACCGAGCACGCACGGGGAGGTGGGGTCGGCCAGAGGGAGAGGGAGAAGCAGGCTCCCCATTGATCAAGGAGCCCAGTGTGGGGCTCAATCCCAGGACCCTGAGATCGTGACCTGAGCCGATGCAAGCAGAAGCTTAACCGACCAAGGCAGCCAGGCGCCCCACCTCATGTCCATTCTTGATGCACCTTAATTTGCGAGGGTAAGCAAATTACTTAATCTCTCTAGGCCTCAGTTTTTAAATCTGTAAAACGAAAAGCATGGAAGTAGATGATACTTATGGTGTCTTTTAACTGCAGTATCTCCTGTGCCCTTCTTATTTGTGTTAAAGAAAAATTCCACATAGTTGTCAGTTTATAGAAGATTGTAAGCAAGAAGTAGACATCAAGAGATAAAAGCTGTAATTCAAATGTACCTTGATAAATTTGAATACTTGGTCAGAATTAAACCAAAAATGATTCATTAAAGCTAGGCATAGGGAAATATACCTGTTAAAAACAGAAAGTATAACTATTAAAGACAAAAGTCAAAGAAAAGAAAGGCCTCCATAAATGTAAGAATTAATATTTGTATCGGGGTACCTAGGTGTGCAGTTGGTTAAGCACCCAACTCTTGGTTTTGGCTTGGGTCGTGATCTCAGGGCTGTCAGATCGAGCCCTGCATCAGTCTCTGAGCTCAGCAGAGTCTGCTTGGGACTCTCCCTCTGCCCCTCCCCACTGCACTCATGTGCTTTCTCTTTCCCGCTCTCTAAAATAAATAAATCTTTAAAAAAAAAAAAGAATTAATAGTTGTATGAAGCACAATAAGCAAAGATGGCAGATCAGCAAAAGAATAGTATATAAAAATCATGAAATTGTTCTCTGATCAAAAAATCATACTTTATACATGTGATTATTCTCTATGGACACTAATTTATTTTCTAAACCTACCATTTCTTTCTTTTTTATTTAGGAAAGGGGGCATCAAAAAAACAAGCCAAGAGAAACGCTGCTGAGAAATTTCTTGCCAAATTCAGTAATATTTCTCCAGAGAACCACATTTCTTTAGTGAGTAATGACCAAGACACCTATGATGACAATGTGATTAAGCATCTCTTGCTCTAGGAAGCTTCCCTAGAGTCCTTGTCATATAGACACTTGAGAGTTTTAATTTTTAAAAATCTCTTCACTGTTCAGATGTACATGACCCCAATTTTAGCTGTCACAAGGGTGACCAGGTAAGAGGGCTTGGGAGACACGTTCAAATGCAGAACCACATGATGGGACCTAAAGAGGATAAGCCAGGAGTGCCATTTTTGCGTTCACATTGACAGTGCAGTCGTTCCTGTACCCACTCAGCAGACATTTCGTGAGCTCACACTGTGTGCCAGACCTTGCGCCAGGTTCTGTGCATAGCATGTATAAGACAGTCTCTGCCACTGGGGAGTTTGTAGGCTCCCGAAAGAGAAAAGAACCCGACAGACTGGTCCTCTCAGAGAGGGCTCGGCAACACAGAAGGATCCAACGAAGACTGGGGATTTCAGGAAGACTTCTTGGAGGAGGCAATATCTAAGCCAAGACCTGCAGGATGAGAACAGAGGAAAAGAATTCCAGAGAGAAAAAAGAGCACCTACAAAGACCAAGAGTAAAATATTATATGTCATCTGGGAACCCTAAATAGTTTGGCATGGCCAGAGCATAGGGTTGGAGGAGGGTGTCTTGGACAGTGAGGCCAGAAAGGCAAAGAGGGATTAAATCTGGAAGGGACGACTATAGTCAGAGAGATTGAACTTTATCCTGAGGGTGGAGCAAAATCACTAAAGAATTTTAATCTGGGAAGGAGAGGCTTAGAAGGGAGTGACTGGCTGCCCTATGGGGAATGAAGGAGTCTTAGACTCAGAGACCTGTAGACTGTTGTTACAGAAAATGGATGAGAAATGATGGTGGCCGTCGACATGGTCAGTTTAAAAATTATTTTGAAAGCTGGGGTGAATAGGGCATGGTAATTGATTTGGATGTGGGGAGTAAGGAAAAAGGAGAAAGTAAACATTTTTAGATTGGGAACTGAGTAGATGGTGGTACCATTCAGTAATATGGGGAACACAAGATGAGTGGGACTTGACGGGGAGAAGATAATGAGTTAATATCTACAGTGAGTAGGATATATTGAATCTGAAGTGTTTGTAGAATATGTTAAGTAAAGATACTAGGTAGGCAGCTGGGCAAACAAATACAGAGCATAAGAGATTGAGCTATACATGACATTATTTGAGATTATGATGTTCATATATAGGTACATCTCATGGTACATTATCTGAGGATTTATTAGGTGGTTAATGAGAAGTGAGGACTATAGCGTGTCCTAATTGATGATAATAAAATAAGGGCTCATTCTGTAGGGAAAAAAAAAATCAAAGACTATACACAAATAAAGTAACATAATTTTGGTTTTACCTTTTTAATAGAAAAACATAAAACGTTGCATTCACTTCTTTTAAAATTGGATCAGAGATGACACCAAAATCACAAAGCACAAATAGGTTTATAACTGGTTTCATAGGTGAATTCTATTAAATCGTCAAGGAAGAAGTAATTTCCAATGCTATTTAAATTCTTCCAGGCAATACATATATACATAGGGCAGGCTTCTAAATTTATTTTGCAAAACCAACATAACACTAACACCAAAACCTGACAATAGCAAATCACAAGGGAAAAAATTATGGATTAATCTCCCTTATAGTGAAACACCTTAATAAAATATCTAGTACAACAGTAAAAGAATAATACACCATAGACAAGTTGGGCTTATTTCAGGGATGCAAGGATATATCTGTTGCATTTCAGGAATGCAAGGATAGGTTCTGTAAATCTGTTACTATAATTAATCACCTTAATGGGTCAAAGGAGAAAAACAGTCAATGGATGCCAAAAAGATATTTGGCAATCATTGACAAACACTTTTAAAATATCCCTGTTGTTCTGAGAAACAGAAGAGATGAACATAGGGGAAGGGAAGGAAAAGTAAAATCAGATGAAAATAGAGAGGGGGACTCCTGGGTGGCTCAGTCAGTTACGCGTCTGCCTTCAGCTCAGGTCATGCATGATCCCAGGGTCCTGGGATCGAGTTCCGCATCTGGCTCCTTGCTCAGCCGGGAGCCTCCTTCTCCCTCTCCTGCCATTCCCCTTGCTCATGGGCGTGCCCGCATGCTCTCTCCCTCTGACAAATAAAATCTTAAAAAAAAAAAAAGAAAATAGGCAAACCATAAGAAATGCTTAATTCTAGGAAACAGGGTTGCTGGAGGGGAGGTAGGTGAAGGGATGGGGTAACTGGGTGATGGGCATTAAGGAGGGCACTTGATGTAATGAGCACTGGGTGTTATAGACAATGGATGAATCACTAAATTCTACCCTTAGAAGGCAGAAACTAATAATACACTATGTGTTAAATAAATTGAATTTAAATCAAGAATTAAAAGAGATAAAAATGATCATTAACTACAAATAATATGACTGTGTCCCTGTAAAGCCCTGTAAAAGGAAAACTGCTAGAATAAGAATTCATCAAGGTAACTGATCATAAAATTAATATATAAAACCAATAGCTTTTTCATATTTAGGATTATGAAGGTAACCACTAGAATAATTAGAGAAGAAAGTTAAAAATTGCTTCTGGAAAGGGGACTGAATGTAGGGTTGGAATGAGGCTCAGGATTGTTGGTTTTATAATTCTGTACTCTTTGACTTTTTGTGGTGTTATATTAACAAAATTTATGAAGCTCGGTAACATTGATAATTTTATAGCAAAAGAGAAATCTGTCCTAAAAAAGTATACTAGGAAAAAAACCAATAGTTTTTCTGTTTACAAATATTAAGAGGTGGAATGAAAAAGATCTCATTTTCAATAATAGAAAAGAGGCTAATGTGCTGGAGAATAAACTTAAAATGTGCAGACCCACATGGAAAAAATTTCAAAACTCTGTTGAGGGATTTAACAAAAATTGAATTAATGTAAAACTACTTATTTTCAATAGGAAGACTCAATATTGTAAAATATATAAAAAGATAATGTAGTCTCACTCAAAATCTACCAGAATTCATCTTGGATCTCAATACAGCTTTACCAAGTTTATCTGGAAAAATAAACTCTCAAGAATAGCCAAGAAAACTGAAAAGGAAGAGTGCAGGAGGTGGGATTATACCTACCAGAGAATAAAACCTACTCTAAATCTATAGTACTGAAACATGTATTGGTTACAGGGATAGACGGAGGATAGAATAGAGAATCCAGGTATAGACAATAATCCACATAGGAGCAGAGTATATGACAATAGTGAGACTTCAGATCAGTGGGCAAAAGGATGGATTATTCAATAAATAATGTAGAAACAAAGCCACATTTATGGTGGGGGGTGGAGGGGAGGATGTACACATCTGTGTGTGTGTGACATATTTAGGTTGCTCCCTTACTCCTTAAAATAAATTTCAGATTGATCAAAAATTTGAACATAAGAATTGAAACCAAGTATGAAAAAACACGGCAGAGCTTTCCTTTTTAAAATTCTTAGCATAGGGGAAACCTTTTTAAAACCTAAAACCTAGAAGACGTAATAAAAGTGATAAATTTGACTCCATAAAACCTATTACACAGCAAAAAAAATCTGTAAATAAAACTAAGAATTAAAACAAGAAATTATTTTTAACACAGGTCTGTAATTGGACTATTTTCAGTACCACATAAAAAGCTCTCACACATCAATAAAAAAGAGATAAAAATGTTTTAAAAAAAATGATCAGCTCCACTCATGGAAATTAAAGAGATACTATTTTCACCTTTTAGACTGATGAAACCTACTAAGTTTGATAGTCCCAGGTGTTGGCAAGGGTATCAGAAAACAAGCACCCGCCTAGGCCGTTGATGGTAGTATAAATTGGTTTAGAAATGAGTCCGGAAGTATTTTCTCAAAAGCATACGTGCTCTTTGACTCAGTTCTACTTCTAGAAATTATTCTACAGATAAAGTCATCCAAGTGCAAAAGAGTTTTATTGTAACATTGTTAGTAAAACCAAGAAATCAGAAATAACCCAAAAGCCATAATTGAAAACTGGTAAGACAAATATAATGCCTATATGTGCGTTGATATGAGGAAAATAAGATACGGAAGAGTAAGCTATCATTTTTGTTTAAAAAGAAGATTATGGGGGCGCCTGGCTGGCTCCGTCAGTAGAGCATATATGACTCTTGATCTCAGGGTCCTGAGTTCAAGCCCCACATGGGGTGTGGAGCTACAAAGAGAGAAGGAGGGAGGGAGGGAGGACGATAGAAGTAAAAAGTAAAATAAAAAGATTATGTGTGTGTGTGCTTGAATTTAGAATTATAGAAGGTTATTGAAGAAATAGTTTTAACAGTAAGTACCTTTTGGAAGTGAAACATGTCTTCTGGGAAGGAGTGATAAGGAAAAGAGACTATTCTTCATTATATATTTCTTATTGAAACTGTCAATGAATTATAATTTTTTAAAGATTTTATTTATTTATTTATTTGACAGAGAGACGGCGAGAGAGGGAACACAAGCAGGGGGAGTCGGAGAGGGAGAAGCAGGCTTCCCGTGGAGCAGGGAGCCCGATGTGGGGCTCGATTCCAGGACCCTGGGATCATGACCTGAGCCGAAGGCAGACGCTTAACGACTAATCCACCCAGGCACCCCCTGAATTATAATTTTTTAAAAAAACAAAATTTTTTAAAGTTCCAACCAAGGAATACAAAATTCTATTTAGCAAACTTTATAGATTATTAATTCTATATACTGGCCATCCTTGTGATCTTTTTTTTGAAAATCCCTTAACCTCCATCAGTCTCATTAATAAGACTATGGATACGTTGCCCTACTTCAGAGGGCAGTTGTTTGTTTTTTGTTTTTTATTTTTGTGGGGCTTTTTGACATAATATATGAGGCAATTTGAGAAAAATAAACTAACATGGAAATGTAAAGCATTCTAAGAACAGAGGTGGAAAGGGAAGGATATAGGGAAGAATAAAGAAAAGAGGCAAAGGAGAACGTTCTGTTGGGTTCTGGGAAGAGTCTGGTAAGAACTTTATGACCTCCTGCCATTCATTTGAACAACTTGTTCTTCTCAAACCTAACTTGTACATTGCACCTTTTCTACAGTTTCTTTGTCTTCTGCTTCACAGCTGTCAGAGTGATTGGTTGGTATTTAATACAAGAAATCATAAAGATAAAATCATTTTATATTTTAATTTGTAAATTGCTCCATTAGGCAGATTCAGTTATTTGCAGGTTTGTTTATACTGCTCTTAAATATCTTCTACATCTTTTTAAAAATATCTTATACATCTTAATGTGGCCATCAGAAAATTTGAGAGACCTTTGTCCCATACAAAAGTATTTTTAAATACTTCCAGTATATTTAAACATGCTTTATAGAGTATTAAATGTGAGCGCCTAATACTTTTAATTATAGCATTAGAACTCAGTCTGAGTTACGAGTCTTAATCTTCATCTCTGTTTTTCAGACAAATGTAGTAGGACATTCTTTAGGATGTACTTGGCATTCCTTGAGGAATTCTCCTGGTGAAAAGATCAACTTACTGAAAAGGAGCCTCCTCAGTATTCCAAATACAGATTACATCCAGCTGCTTAGTGAAATCGCCAAGGAACAAGGTTTTAATATAACATATTTGGATATAGGTATGATTTTTTTTCTTTGGCTTATCTCAAAACCTATTTTTAAAATGTATTTCAGAAACAAAGCCTGTATTACAGTTTATTTCACTGACCAGGGATACTGAAATGGTGTGTATGTATACACCTCTCACACACGTATATATTTATATATATAAAATTAGAGCAGTTCTGTTTATCACTGATATGTCCCATTCTTATAATAATAATAGCTAACATCTGTATAGTTATAATAAAAAACAGTAGCTAATATTTATTGTTTTGACTATAGACCAGGCCCTGTTTTAAGGATATTACATAGTTCAGCTCCCTGAATTCTCAAACTAATCCTGTGAAGTTAGGTCTATTATCCTTACATGTAAGGAAAGAAAAAGAAGGCACAGAGAGTTTCAGAAACTTGCCTGAGATGATGTAGCTGATTAGCGGTAGAGTCCAATCAGGGGAAGAGTCCCTGCAGATACAGTGTCTGTTAAACTAGCCCTGATGGAGAGCTTGACAAATAAAAAGGCAGCCACGTTTCTAGAACAAGCACTAAGTTTGTGGGGGCCAGACCCCTTCTCTCCACTTTGTCACTGTTTGCCAATTGAAGGAGATCAGTGGGGACAAGTACTTTATAGCTTTATTCCATCCCAGCTCTCCTCGTCTATATTTCCTCTAGCCCTTAGTCATTTAGGTAGACAAATGTGGATAGAATAGAAAGCAAGTCACTTTGGATTTTAATTTGCTTTTTAAAGCTGACGTGCGTGCATGCGTGTGTGTGTGTGGTGTGTGTGCGTGCGCACAAGTGTTTGGTGTCTTGATTTAACATCAGTGTAATTTGTGAAGAATTTGATATCCTTTGTTCCATCCTCAGTGGGCTGTGGGGACCCAGCTTGAAGGAGCTGCCAGCTCTGGTGTGTAGGTGTTTAAAGAATTTCTGATTTTTCTCTGCTACTTTAGGATTGAATGATGGGTTGAATACAATGTTTTAATATACTGAGAATGATGCCGAACCAGGAATTTAGGACAGACACATGGTCAGAAGAGGTGGCTGATGGAAGACCATTCATTCAGTAAATATTTATTAAGTACCCACACTTTTTTAGGTGTTTAAGACACAGATGAATAAGCCATGTCATGAACAGGACTATGGATGGTTGAATCCGGGAAAAGAAGGAAACTTGAGGTGGCTTTTGAGATTATGAATTAATGATGCCCTTGAAATGCATCTTACCAATTTTAAGAACTAAGTCGTTCTTCTAAATATAGAACAGCAGTCTAAAAACCACAATTAGCTAATTTGGCTAACTTCTATGCAGTTACCTTCAAAAGAACCTAGACATCCTCCAAAACAAAAAGATATACAAGTGGCCGACAAGCTCACAGATGCTCACATATTCTTAGTCATCAGGGAAATGCAAATCAAAACCACAGTGAAGTACCAATTCATACCCACTGGGATTACTGTGAAGAAGAAAATAGAAGATAACAAATGTTGGCAAAGATGTAGAGAAGTTGTAGCCCTCCCACACTGCTGGTGGACTATAAAATGGTTCAGCCGCTGTGGAAAACAGGAGTTTTGCAGCTCCTCAAATGAGTTACCGTATGACCTAGCAACTCTACCACCAGGTATATCCCCAAAACAATTGTAAACTTCAATTGTTAAATAATAATAAACTTAAAAATTCAAACAAATACCCACATGTTCACAGTAGTACTATTCACAATAGCTAAAAGATGGAAACAGCCCAAATGTCCATCAGCGGATGAATGGTTAAGTCATTTGTGGTATATATGTGCAATTAAATATTCAGCCAAGAAAAGAAATGAAGTTCTGATACATGCTACAACATGGATTAACCTCAGAAACATACTAAGTGAAGGGGCGCCTGGGTGGCTCAGGCGTTAATCGGCTGCCTTTGGCTCGGGTCGTGATCCCAGGGTCCTGGGATCGAGCCCCACATCGGGCTCTCTGCTCGGCGGGAAGCCTGCTTCTCCCTCTCTGACTCCCCCTGCTTGTGTTCCCTCACTCGCTGTCTCTCTCCCTCTCTCTCGAATAAATAAAATCTTTAAAAAAAAAAAAAAAAAACATACTAAGTGAAAAGCAAGACACAAAAGAGTCATATTATATACCATTTAAATGAAATATCCAGAATAATTTACTCCATAGATTGGTGGTTGCCAGAGGGGCTTTGGGGTAGGGGAGATGGGGAGCAACTTCTTGATGTGTATGGTGTTTCTTCTTGGGAAAATGAAATGATGAGAATGTTTTGTAACTAGATAGAGATGGCAGTTGCCCAACATTGTGAATGTACAAAATATTACTGAATAGTTCACTTTAATATGGTTAAGATTATGTTATATGAATTTTACCTCAATTTAAAAGGAAAAAAAAAAATCGATGATAGAACTAGAAAGCCTCTTCACACATTAAAACACCTCCACTGTATCTTGAGGTTTCCTAATATTGACTCTAGCAGAATAACATTGAATCGTGGCCACTTTTAACAAACTGTAACTCACCTGTTTCTACTTCTTTCCCTTGTGTCATCTAACCATCTTTAGTGACAGTGATTCACCAGTTGATGAGAAGAACATTTGTTTCCTGAGCTTAGATACCGTATATACAACATGGAACTAGACTATCTGCACAGATGTAGAATGAAAGAACATGAAGGCAAAAGATAGGTCTTGCCCTGAGCCATGTATTTCCTGGTTCACATGTCTCCTGACAGTAACCCTAGACTCCATAGTGAAAAACACCGTCTCTCCCGTGCCCTAGCCGATGGTCTTTTTCCCTCTAAAAAAAGTTGGCTACGGTTCAATTTGCGAACGCTGCTCAACTAGCCACATTAGAATGGCCTTGGGAGCTTTAAAAAGAAAATGTAAGAATCTGGCTACTCCCACCCCGAACCCTGCGTTTCTGACTGAGCAAGCTGGAGTGAGGCCAAGGCACCTGCATTTAAGTTCCCTCAGGTGGTTGGGAAGCACAGCTGTGTTTGAGAACCACTAGCGCTGAGCAGTTGTGTTTTGGTTTTTGTTTGGAGAAGAATGATAAAGAGGAGGAAGTGGAGTAGTATACCATAGATTTATACTGTAGTGAAGACTGTAGGAAGGCAGACTGTAGTAAAAACTTGTTTTCATGAAGGATCTGCTTTCTGTACACTTGGCATTCACTATCATGTTTGAACGTGTCATTACAGAAGAACTGAGCGCCAATGGCCAGTATCAGTGTCTGGCTGAACTCTCCACCAGTCCCATCACAGTCTGTCACGGCTCCGGGATCTCCTGCGGTAATGCACAGAGTGAGGCAGCTCACAACGCTCTGCAGTATCTAAAGATAATAGCGGAAAGAAAGTGAGCCGGAAGCGATCCCGAAAGCCCTCGGTAGCACATAAGAAGTGCCCCTTCGCCCCTTCCCAAGTAAAACGTTTACTACGTTTGAGTTTGTGTGTTGTTTCTAAATCTCTTCATAGATTCCATCAACACTCCAGGTTTAATGATCTCCTAGTAGTTATTAAGCTCTTTTTAATGGCTTCAACTTTGTATTGGTATATTGTATTTATAAACTTTGTACCATAAGCAGAGTGTAGCACCCAGGTTACAATGCCATGTACATACAGGGAAGAAACTGCATGTTTGTTGTTGATGATTATGAAGATGAAGATGTTGAAGAAACAAAACTGCTAGCAACAGTCGTTCTTACTGGTGCTTAACCTCTTCTTTGCGCAAGGCTTTGTACAGGGAATTCGAAGGAAGCCTCTTAGAGTTGGGAGGAACACACTAACAGGCGTTTATTGAATGTGATTATTGAATTTCAGGGAACATGATTGGTCTGCTGTGCATTTGAATCCATGTAATAAAGAGCTGTTGTTGTAAAGGTTCCACTCGTTTTATTAAAGCATTCTTGGGAGTGACATGATGTGGATGCTCTGTTACTTACTACCTATATCTACTTCTGAAAGTCAAAGTTGAAAAAACATCCATGGTCTAAGGAAAAACGTACAAATATGTATATGTGATGAGTCCCTTCCGTATTTTCTCCAAACAAATGCAACATTGTCTATTTCTTTGACATAACCACTCATATAGGAGTTAGCAGTTGAAAAAGCATTAGTAAAATTACAAAAACAAAACTTCCCAGTGCACTCGATTCAGTTACAAGAGTGTTTCAAGAAAAGCAATGAGTGATTGAAAGGGTAGATCAGCCTCAGGAGCAAATTTTAATTTTGCCTTTTATGTTTCCATCTATCATCAGTGGTCCCTCTGCCAGCACCAGTGGATACGGCTACCCTTGTAGATTAGATGAAGTCTCCAGGCCTGTTTTCAGAACGCAGGGAAAGCTTCAGAGAGCAAGAGAGCTCTAAATGATAAAGGCAGGTTTTGACAATCTCAAGGGTTAATCCAGCGGAACCCAACCTACGACACTTGTACCAGAAGCGATACAAGAAAGCAGATATTAGGACTGGATTTGGGAGCTGGTTCTTCTGCCACTTGGCTTACCAGATAAGACAACCACCCTCCCCCACTGGTGGTAGTTGGGACACAGATGTCCCCTTGCACGCAACATGACGGTGCACTGTTAACAGCTTGACCAGTACTGAACTGGGATAGGATACCAGGGGTGGGCACGATGTATCAGACAGTTGAGAAATATGAAGTGAAACAGTAAGGACAATAGAATTGACTGTTACTGCTAAGCTCAAATGACGTCTTGGAAAAAGATAACAAAAGAAAGAATGATTAATTGGCAATTAAATGAAGAATTTTAAGACAGGCAGCAGAGTATTAAACTAAAGGTGAGGCCTTTGTAAGCATGGATCCCGTGTAACTGACTATATAAGTCACACATCCGTGGCCCCGGCTGTCAGCCCTGGCAAGTCATTTAGAGGGTGAAATGAGTCATTTCATTCAAGGGTGGTCACATCCCCTTCTTTTGGCAGGCTGAATCCAGTGATGGGCCAACAAAGATCTGACCCTTCTGCTCTAATTTGGGACAATTCTAAAGGGCCATTCAGCTTCGGGCTTTCTCATGGGGTCACCTGAGAATTTGGTTGAGACTATATTACAAGCCAATTCCTCTGTCCGATCTCCATTTCTTCCCTTTCTTTCCACAGACAGTGATCCGTGGGACCTATCACCCAAAACCATTTGCTAACTAAACCTCCTGCCCCAGCCCCACTGTCTCCTTCTCAGAGTCTGCGCCCTCAGGAGCCCGGCTAAAGCTAGAGAGTATAACTTAGTGAGAAAAGACATTAATAGAAAAAAATCAGATCAATTCTGTAATTTACAAATCACACAAAATTACAACTCTGAAATACTTTAGTTTCTCTTTAGACATATCTTTCGCCTTTTACTAAAATTTCTAGAGGAAGGCCTGGCTGTGAATTTGTAGGCAGTTTTTCCTTTTGTGAGTCTCTGTGGGTGGTCTGCATATGGGCTCCAATATGCAAGGCGTAGTTGCATTTGGAAAACATTCCTCCTGACATCTAAAGGATATGTAGGAGATGAAATATAAATTATCCTAACTTGAGGACAAAGCCCACCATGAGTAAGCCTACATCTAGAATAGTAATGTACTTCAAGGGTCAAAGAACAGTTAAAAATCATGAAAGTGCCCATATTGTACTATGAGTTCTAAAAAGTATAGATTCCCAGCCCCAAAGCTCCAAGTATTAGAACAAAGAAGCAGCTCTTAATCGATGAAGAAAGTGAATTTATTTGGACACAAAGTATAGCTTTACCTGAAAAATTGCAAACTTGTGGAAATTATTGAAGGCGTGGTCCATTCTGAACATTTTATTCGCTTGACAACCTATTCAGAATTATTCAGAGATAGGCAATCATGATGGCTTTCTGCCCCAGATAAAGCTGATATCAAAAAAGGGAAGTTTGGTCGAACTCATGGATACCTAGAACAGATTGGTGGTTGTCAGAGGTGGGGGGTGGGTGTGGGTGAAGTGCATGAAGGGGATCAGAAGTCACAAGCTTCCAGTATAAAATAAGTAAGTTAGGGGAATGTAATGTATAACATGGTGACTATAGTTAGGAATACTGTATTCTATATTTGAAAGTTGCTTAAAAAGAGGAGATCTTAAAAATTCTCATCACAAGGGGCGCCTGGGCTTGAATTTAAATTCCTGAGATATAGTCGTTAAGCATCTGCCTTCAGCTCAGGTTGTGATCCCGGGGTCCTGGGATCAAGTCCCACATCGGGCTCCCTGCTCCGTGGGAAGCCTGCTTCTCCCTCTCCCACTCCTCCTGCTTGTATTCCCTCTCTTGCTGTGTCTCTCTGTCAAATAACTAAATAAAATCTTAAAAAAAAAAAAAATTCTCATCACAAGAAAAAAAATTGTAACTGTGTGATGATGGATATTATTAACTAGACTTATTGTGATAATTTTGCAACATATACAAATACCACATTATTATGCTATACATTGAAACGAATATAATATTATATGTTGATTATACCCCAATTTAAAAAAAGAGCAAAGGAAAAAAGAACAGAAAGTTTGGGCTTATTGGAAGAGAACAGTAAAGCAAGCCTTGATTTAATATATTTAATTTAACATTTCCTGATTTCTTCATTTCCCTTTGTAATTGTTTTAAGGTTAGTTTATCAAATGGGTCATTTACAGAGAACATGTGCAATGATTAGACAGGTGCTACTCAGTTAATCTGAACATCAGACAGGCCAGGGTCAATAGAAAGGAATATATGCTTGTTTGTTTGTCTGGTTGTTTTTGTTTTCTTTTGTTTTGTTTTTTTGGTCTGGGGCAAAAATGGGTGGAAAAATGACCTGAACAATCTAGTTCTGCTTCCTAGGTTAATCAGACCGATTGCACACCTGCAATGTGTCTATTGCATTTTGTGCTGGTAGATATAACTGAAGTTTGGAAGAAATTTACATATATCTCAGGAAAAAAAAGAGGCAGAAGACAGAAGCAAACTATTTCCTTTTTTAAAATTTAAATTCAATTAATTAACATATAGTGTATTATTAGTTTCAGAGGTAGAATTTAGTGATTCATCAGTTGCATACAACACCCAGTGCTCATTACTTCACATGCCCTCATTAATGCCCATCACCCAGTTACCCCATCCCCCACCCACCTCCCTTCCAGCAACCCTCAGTTTGTTTCCTGTGGTTTAAGGGTCTCTTATGGTTTGTCTCCCTCTCCGATTTCATCTTATTTTATTTTTCCCTCCCTTCCCCGGTGATCCTCTGTTTTGTTTCTTGAATTCCACATATAAGTGAAATCAAATCATATGGTAATTGTCTTTCTCTGATTGGCTTATTATGATTAGCATAATACCCTCTAGTTCCATCCACGTGGTTGCAAATGGTAAGATTTCTTTCTTTCTTTTTTTTTTTTTTTGGATAGCTGAGTGATATCCCATTGTATATATACACTATATCTTCTTTATCCATTCATCTGTCAACAGACAGCTCTTTCCATAGTTTGGCTTTTGTGGACATTGCTGATATAAACATTGGGGTGCAGGTGTCCCTTCGGATCACTACATTTGTATCCTTTGTAAATACCCAGCAGTGTAATTCCTGGGTCACAGGGTAGCTTTATTTTTAACTTTTTGAGGAAGCTCCAAACTGTCTTCCAGAGTGGCTGCACCAGTTTGCATTCCCACGGCAGTGTAGGAGGTTTGCTGGAAGTTCAACATTTGTTGTTTCCTGACATGTTAATTTTAGCCATTCTGACCGGTGTGAGATGGTATCTCATTGTGGTTTTGATTTGCATTTCCCTGATAATTAGTAATATGGAGCATCATTTCCAAATGGTCTGTTGGCCATTTGTCTGTCTTCTTCTTTTTTTTTTTTAAGGTAGTAATTAAAACTGCCCAAGCAGCAAAATTGATATTGCACTACAAACATCTAAATTTAACATGATAATATTTTTACAAAAAGCCAATATTTGAACAATCAACTGTAAAAATGTTTTAAAATACAAAAGGAAACCTTCATTCATTCAAATTGTATTCTGTAAGATAAAAGGTTTTTCATTTCTAAACTGGTGTTATTTCCATCAAAAAGGTTTCAAAAAAAGAGCATAGTAACTGTTAAGACTCAGGACTTTGTTCATTTTCTCAGGGGAGAGTAGAGGTGGCGTTGCTAGTCAACTTTGGAAGTACAATAATTCTGGCGAACATTTAAACTCACTGGAAATTCTTAATTTATGATAGTCACACCCAATGTAACGTGAGAATGTAGGTCTTCTTTGAAGAAATGTCTGTTCATGTCTTCTGCAAACTGTTTTCAAGTATATGGGCTAAAACCGAGGAAAGGCATGGGCTTAAAGAGGTCTCATCATAATTTTTTATAAAATGGAAAATTAGAGCTCATTTAGGTGGTAGATTAAGAATTAGATGGTAGATTAAGAGCAGGGTTTTATTACAAATATTTGCATTTCTATTAGGGATCTTGGGCCTTCACTCTGCTGCAATCTCCTTCATGGCCAGACGGGGGTGATGCTGCACAGTATTTAGTGATTTGAAATTCGGAAATTGACGGGAGTCCCCATCCATGCCTGATTGCTTGGATTGTTTTGTTTTGCTTTATATTTCTAATGAATAAAGGTAGACTTTAAGAGCAAAAGAAAGCAGAGTAAGGATTTAATATTTTGTTCATGCAAATAAACAGGACTTAAGCAGTAAAGGACTTAAGCAAATGTCCTCTTTTCATTTACTAATTGTAGGACAGTAATAAAGATTCATGGTAATCAAGAATACAATACAATTCATGTGGTGGTGCTAATGTCCTATTGACCAATTGTTCTGCTCAATTCATACTGAGCTTTAGGGTTTTTAAGAATAATACAGCTAGGGCGCCTGGGTGGCTCAGTTGGTTAAGCAACTGCCTTCGGCTCAGGTCATGATCCTGGAGTCCCGGGATCGAGTCCCGCATCGGGCTCCCTGCTCAGCGAGGAGCCTGCTTCTCCCTCTGACCCTCCCCCCTCTCATGTACTCTCTCTCATTCTCGTTCTCTCAAATAAATAAATAAATCTTTAAAAAAAAAAAAAAAGAATAATACAGCTAGACTTTATTAAGGACATACCATGCTTCCTGACATGGAACCAAACATCTTACATGTCGATAGAAGGCCATTTTTCATGCAGCAAGTCTGTGAGCAACTCTGACGTTAGACTGCCCCAGGTTTGAATTCCAGCTCCAGTACGTAAACTGCTGTGTGATTTTGGATGAGTTGCCTAACCTTACCATTCCTCCATTTTCTCACCTCTACTATAAGAGAAGTTGACTTCTGCCTCCAGCTTGATGGCATAACAGATGTTGGGCTAACCTTCTCACTGTAAAGCAACTATAAAACTGCACAGAAGACACAAGGCTGCTTAACAGCACAGACTGTTAACTTGAGAGGGGAAATGCAGGAGGGGAGCCCCAGTTGCTCTAGCCCTTTGCTTGAGGGCACATTCCAGACTGCAGTGTGGAGTCTGGGGTACTTAAGAGATGCTGAGTTGGTGAGCATTTGGAGAACGAGGTCCCAGAGGGAAGGGAGCTGTATAAAGAAGCCTCCGAATCATGCACAGGGACCCAAGTACCAAGGCATCCATGTGCAGAATAAGATTCCGTGAGGCCCAGCAGAAAACGGTGATTCCAGAAGTCTTCCAGTGCTGGGAAACAGCCATTGGTGATCAACACCGTCTTGCGTATGTGACACATATTCAGAAGGTGTCACAATTTCCTACCTTTTTTTTTAACCTCTCATAATTTTTTTATCTACAGTATGCTGCTGTCAAAGAGAAACAAAGCTAGTTTTAGACTAGGGTCTCAAACACTAGTTAAAGGCTGTAAGACAGATTTTATTTAGAAATACTGCAGTAGCGGGGAGATGCCTGTGTAACCTGAGCTCTACTCGTCTGAAACAGAAGGCAGAAGGTCTTTTAAACACTGGAGTGTGCTAAAGGCAAAGCACTGAAGGCGGTTGAAGGATGTGCTTAGGCCATCTGTGTCCGCTGATATATGCCCCTATCCTAGCACAGAGCCTGGGAGGCAGGGGTCCTATCCTTCTCGATGATGACGTTTCCAAGGAATGGCTCTCAGGTCCTTGAAAAAGGCATCTCTGCGGTTTAGTAGGTTTATATACATCTCAAAGGGACAGAGAAAGGATTGACAATTGTACATTTCCTAAAGTAAATGTTCTAAGAAAAGGGTCAGAAGCCTATGTCAGGTATTAACGGGAACAAAGAGTAAATTCTTTTGGCAGCCTTGAGTTTTCCCAGACAGGGGCTCAAGGCCTGCTGGGCTGTCCCAGGGACAAGGCCTTGGGATGCTACAAGTCATGGTAAAGTTGGGTCAGGTCTCTCAGTGAAGGATGGGTGGTTGGATGAAATTGCTCATGCCAAGATTTTACAGTTCTCACTGGACATGGGGATGATTCTGCAGTGAGTCTGGATTTTGTTGTCTTCCTTTTGAGAGTAATGCTCCCCCCCCCACCCCCAGAAGGCAGTTAATTTATTAATGGATCACCTTGATTCTTTTGAGGCTGTTATAAAGCTTTGCTAACATGGGTAGCCCTTTTCTAAATCCTAGAGTAGCCCTACTTCTAAAGTATCATTCCTCCAAGATGCCAAGTAAATGCTTGGTGTTTTGTGAGGTCTCCCTATTCTGACTGGTCCAAATGCCTGTATCTCTTAGTACTGGGGAACCTTTGAATCTCTGTTCAGCTACTGCCCCCGCCCCCCCCCAGCAGCCGTTCTCTGCTGGACCTAGTAGAGTCTCACCTTGCACATATGCAGCTTGGTATCTGGCCAAATGTGTAATTAACCCAAAATAAGACAAAGAAGAACAGAGGACAAAAAACATAGAATTAAATTGTAGAACTAAATCCAATCATATCAATACTTACATTAAATAAAAATGACTAAACATCACAATTAAAATGAGAATAACAACATATATAGTCCCCAACTTTCACTGAGTGAAGATTACTTAAAACAATACATGATAGATTGAAAGTGGCAGAGCTGGTATTTGGGCCAAGTAGGTTTTATTTCTGAGCCAGCACTCTTAATTATTAACTTACAGGTTATCAGGTGCAATTCCCATCTCATGTTTGGGTTCTGCTTTACCACATGCCATCAAATCTCCCAGACTCAGTGTGAACCCTCACAGAAACAACCCATTGAATGACCAGAGTTTTGTAATATTTTCTATAGATGGAATAGAAAGAGAACTCAGTCTTTCCTCCAGCTTAGTTGAATGAAAGGGCTGTTAAAATGGTAAATCCTTTCTTATAGTTGAGTAAAAAGTCTGTATATCTTCTCACCGATCATTCCCGTATGCTCTATGAATCAGAGAACAAATCTCCTCTTTCCTCATGTCAGACCTTCATCTTTTTAAGGATAGTTATTATGAATCTTTCACTCTAAGGCAAGCTGAGGTAAGCCCCGCCAGAGAGGGTCAACACCAGCCAAGTTGGGTGAGGCAAGGTAATATACCTTACTATCTCAATCGACAGCCACGTAGGTACTTTTGTGAAGCAATTTCCCATCGAAGGATTGTATTGACCCTTTGTACAGTGTCATAAAATCTGAAGGAAAACCCCTATCGATACTATTTTATAGTGATCTGCTACTATCAGGACAATACTGATATTTACTGCACTTATTTCACAGTGAAGATAATTCTTTCTGGAAAATACCTCATAAGAAAACTGAAATTCAAGTTCCTACACACTCTTTAGCCACCACTGCACAATCCCGCCTCTTGTGCACGTGACATACTTCTCCTTTCTTCTTTTTAAAATTTATTTATTCATTTATTTATTTATTTATATGAGAGAGAAAGAGATTGAGAAAGAGAGTGCGAGCTGGAGGAGAGGCAGAGGGAGAGGGAAAGAGAGGATCCCAAGCAGACTCCCTGCTGAACACAGAGCCCATGGGGGCTCCATCTCACGACCCTGAGATCATGACCTGAATCAGCATCACGCAAACCATTCTTTCTGACTATGATGAAATAGAACTAGAAATCAACAGCAGGTTGAGAGCTAAATCTCACAATTCTAGAAATTTAAAGATATAGTATTTGGGTTAAAGACAAAATTAGAAGAATAATCCCAAAATATTCAGAGCAGGTGACGTGAAAGTACTGTGTGAAAATGCGTGCACCACAACAGGCGGTACGTAAGGGAACCACGTGCCGCTCCAAGTATATTTGATTGAAAACATGAGAAATAAGCTTAGGAAATAAGAGATTACAAATGGCCAACAAATACAGCAAAGAAAATGAGGAGGGAAATAATAAACATAAGGGTAAAGAAATTCATTAAGAAAACCAAAAATACGGGGGATTATGCATGAAACCAACGACAACCCTAATGGACCTCTGGCAGAATTTAAGAGAAAAACCAACAAACGAACCCGGGAGGGAGAAAATGCACAGACACAAAACGAATAATAAAAAGGGGGAAGTAATTACAGACACAGCCAATTTTAAGAAATAATAAACAGTATTATGAGCGATGGTGCAGCAATAACTTTCAAAACCTAGATAAAATTGACAAATATTCAAAACATGTAAAATCCCAGAAATCTGAATAGACTAATAACTATTAAAGACATTGAATTGGGAATGAAAAGCTCAACAAAACAAAAACCCAGACCCGAACAATTTTAGGGATGAGTTCAATCAAATTTTCAAAGAACAAATAATTCCTATTTTGAAAGAATCATTCCAGAAAATAGAAGGGATGAAAACTATTCAACTACTATTCTGGGGCAGGTACTATTTTTTTTTTTTTTAAGATTTTAGTCATTTATTTGAGAGAGAGAACAACCAGTGAGAAGGGGCAGAGAGAGAGAGAGAGAAGCAGACTTCCCACTGAGCAGGAAGCCCTACACAGCTCTATCCTAGGACCGTAGCCAGGCAGACGCTCAATCGCTCAATCGACTGAGCCACCCAGGCAACCCCTGGGGCAACTACTATTAAGTAATCTTGAAACCAAATCCGATAAGGACAGGATAAGAAAAGGTAGTTCTAGATGATTTCTCTTACAAACCCACGGGGGCTAAAGATTTTCAATAAAGGTCATTTATCTTGCTATGCTGTTTCGTCTTAACGGGGATTTTTAAAAAATGTAATACAAGTGTATGTGCACTCTCCTGTAAGCCCAATGAAAACTGAGAACAATCTGCCTCGTGTTGCATTTTATCTGCAGCACCTGTAACTGAAGCCGAGTTTGTCTGCTCAACGTGCGGCAAAGGCAGACTTGGAGACATCCCGTATGCAGCGAGGAATGTGCTTACTCGAGAGGCAGCCTGACAAGAAGGGAGCTCAAGCCTCCCTGAAGGGGGAGAGTCAGGGATATGCTGATTTTGCTCATCCTGGCTTTCTATTTGCCCAGAAGTCTGATCTTACCTTTCCAGTGACTTCTTCAGGCAGCTCTGATAGGACTTCTCCATCCCAGTGTGATAGCCCTGCTTGAAGGCACAAGCTTGCTCTGGCCATGGGACCTTTATATCCACATGTCCAGGTGTTTTAAAGGCAAAAGAGAAAAGGTCTGAATAAAAAGTTGCAGCTGCACTTATCAGTCCTATTAAGCCTTTAGTTTGGTTACTGGCTTCCCACCTAGAATAGCTCCCGATGCCTTGTAAGCACTCCATAAATATTGGTAGAATGGAAAAGTGAACTCCCAAGGCCCACTTGTCTGTTTAGCATGAACTGATGCACGGTCTTTAAACCTCTCTGTGGCAGGCAGAATAATGGCCCCTCGAGGATGCGGACAGGCCTAAAGCTGTGAATATGTTCAGTTACCCGGCAAAGGGGAATTAAGGTTGCAGATGGAATTAAGGCTGCTAGTCAACTGGTTTTCAAAGAGGAAGATTATCCTGGATTATCTAGCTTGGCCAGATGTAATCACAGGAGTCTTAAAGAGGAAGGAGGCAGAAGAGAGAATTAGAGAGAGATGGTAGCACAAAAAGGATTTGGCTTAATGTTGCTGGCAGAAGATGGAAGAATGGGGCTATGAGCCAAGGAAAGGGGTCTGCCTCTAGGACCTGGAAATGGGTCCTCCCGTGGGGAGTGGGGGGGGG